>NC_061866.1:53995813-54100953 GCF_907164915.1 Impatiens glandulifera | reverse complement strand
ATGAGGTTTTTATTAAAATTAATTGAAGCAAATATATCTTCGCTCCAGAGAGTCTCGAGGCAAAAAAAATGAAATAAAAAAAAAAATAGGAAAAAAAAAACTAGCCGGTAATTGAGGCGAAGATTTGTTCGGTTGCTGCATGTCATCTTCAATTAATTGAATTAATATTTAATAAACGGAAATATAAAATCCATGTCATTTTGGTCTTCACATAAACGGGTAAGTGTCTTTACATGGTAGGCAAGCGGTCTTTACATGGGTGGGTAGGGGGGTTTTACATGAGGTTTTTATTAAAATTAATTGAAGCAAATATATCTTCGCTCCAGAGAGTCTCGAGGCAAAAAAAAATTAAATAAAAAAAGTAAATAAAAATTCCTAGAAAATAAAAGATTGAATTACTTGAAGCGAATATTATATCGCTGCCTGTGTTATTTAATAAATTAAATTAATATTTAATAAACGTAAATATAATATGACTGTCAATTCGGTCTTTACATGGACGTGTAAGTGTATTTTCATGAACGGCAGGCGTTCTTCTCATGGGTGGGTATGCGGGGTTTACATGAGGGTCATGGCAACGGGCGTGTAGATCAGAGCGAAGATATCTTATCTGTTTATCATCTGAATATTATATTATTTCATGGCGTTAACGGGCGCTTCCGTTAACGGCGTCTTGTGTGAACCCGGGCCTAAACCCGGATTCCGGATTCTCCCTCCCTCCCTCTCCTGCCCAGATTGATTTATTATTAAAATAATAATGCTGCAATCTGATTGGTCCGCCACAGGGAAACACGGCAATCGATAGCAGAAGATCTGAACTACATATTTTCATAATATTGATAATTGAAAAACTTAACAAGTAACAACTCAAATGAAATCACTTGAAAACTGTAAAAGCCTATCAATCAATTATAACATTTGAAAGCCAAACAAACGGTTGACCAAGAAAAATGTAAAAGTACGGGTTTGCCCTCGTCATCATAAATAATAATAAGATAATTATATTTATAAAAAAGTTTAATTAAAAAGATAAAACAAATTGATAAGAAAGAAAGAAAGAAGGGATTAATAATATCTTTGAGAAACGGCGGAGTTCAGTATGTGCCCTTTCTCTCTCTCTTATAGTCTCTCAGACTCTTTCTATTAAGTCTGTTTTGTGTTTTGTGTTTTGTGTCTTATTATTAGTAAGACACCTTATCTTCGCCATCCTCTCTCAATTCTTCCGCCCAGCCCAACCCAGCTTAGCTTCTTCTCCCAAAACAACTACTCTCTTTCTTCCCTATCGCTCGCTCCCCCCGATTAACCCATTCATTCATCCATTCATTCAATTTCAGGCGGAAGGAAGGAAGGAAGGAAGGAAGAAAGTAGTACATAATTCCATCATGGATGATTCTCAGACTCAACCCGCTTCTCTTCTCTCCTCCATCTCCTCATCTCCAACAGGTTCGAGTCTTATTTACTTTTTTATTTACTTTTTATTATTTATTTTTACTTCGATTAAACCCCCGATGATGCTGTAGAGATTGAAACCCAACTTAACGGAGGCAAGAGTATCGCTAGCAGCAGCAATGGCACCATTCTTCATTTAAATGGTGGAACTACTGATGATGGCTCTTCTCTTTCTCATCTTCATGTTGATGTTGATGTTGATAATGATGACGGCTACGTTAGTGGTAAGGAGGAGTTTGAAGATAATGATTTCAAGAATCCTATCGAGGAAGAGGAGGATGCCCCGGAGAACAAAGCAAGTCTAGTAGGATTAGATGATGATGATGATGATACTGACACTTTCCTCGATTCCTCACCAATTCCCATGCCCAATGTTTCCACTCCAGCAATCTTGGAAGCAGGCGGCGATGATAACAATGATGATGATGATGATGAAAAAGCTTCCCAAGGTGAGTTTTTATTTGTCCCTGAAGAAGAAGAAGAAGAAGAAGAAGAAGAAGAAAAAGTTGTCCAGAATGCTTCTTTTCAAGGGAATAATGATGTTGCAGATTTTACTAGTCCAGCAGTTGATGTTTCTAAAGAATCTGGAATTATTGCTGACAATAATACTGAATTGAAGAAGGTGGAAGCTCCTGCCATTTGGAACCACATACCTTCTAATGAACATGAACATGAACAAGCTAGCCATGAAATTCAAAAGTATCTTGAGGAACTTGTGGAAACTGGTTCTGAAGCAGGTCCGGAAGACAGCTTGAAACTTGAGCCTTATGAGGATTCTGCTACAGAAATAGTTAATGCTTCTCAAGCAGCCCCAGAAGAAGCTACACAAGTTAATGGAGATGTTGAAGCTCATTCCATTTTGAGCAATGCACCTTCTAATGGACACGAACATGAACATGAACATGCTGGCCATGAAATTGAAAAGTTTCTCGACGAGCTTGTGGAAACTGCTTCTCTTGCTAAGGTTGGTGCTTTTGATTTGGTTTCCATTGATGACTTGGGCAAGTTCCAGCCAGATGGAGGGACAACTGAAGCTTTGGGTTCCATACAAAAACCTGGACAATTTTCCAACAGGGTTGAAGATGTTCCAACAGAAGTAGATTCTGCTGCAACTGAAGGAGATAAGGTTATTGTTAATCCCGAAGAAGGTTCCGATGTTGGAAGTGCTGCTATACTATATTCTGCTGAAACTGAAGGGGATAAGGTTATCGTTAATCCTGAAGGAGGTTCCGATGTTGGAAGTGCTGCCATACTATATTCTGCTGCAACTGAAGGAGATGGGGTTAATATTACTACTAAAGAAGGTTCTGCTGTTGGAAGTGTTGACTCGGTCCATACACCACAAGAGAAAGTGTGTGTTGCTGGCGATGTGAAAGCAATAAAAGATTCAGACGCCGGACCTGAACCAATTGCAGTCAGCAGCAGTGTATCGGCTCATACGAACACTTCGGAATTGGATGCGTTGGAAGGGTCCTTTGATGACAACATTAGGACTTCCACAGTGACAGCAGAAAATTATGTTTCTGAGAATGCTATTATTGGAGATCCAGAATCTGAGCCTTCTAAAGCTGTGCTGGAGAATAGTGATGATGAAAAAACAGATATACCACAGAATGAGCATAAAACAGAAGCAATATCTGATAAAAGTGCTGACAGGGTTGCTAATACAGCTTCACTTGAGGGCTTCCATATGAAACTAGAAGCTGCAGATGGAGAAGATACAGAAGAAGAAGAAGAGTTTGACGGGTCAGTTTCAGATGGCGGCGAAATTGATGACATGATTTTTGGAAGCTCTGAGGCTGCCAAACAATTTATGGATGAATTGGAACTTTCGGGCGCTGGTTCACACACAGTTATAGACAGAAGCTCTTATGATCAATCCGATAGAATGGATGGTCAGATTGTCACAGACTCAGATGAAGAGGTGGAAACGGATGAAGAAGGAGAGGGGAAAGAGTTATTTGATTCTGCTGCATTGGCTGCTCTCTTGAAGGCGGCATCATCTGCTGGCTCTGATAGTGGCAATATCACAATAACTTCCCAAGATGGATCCAGGCTCTTCTCGATTGAGCGTCCTGCTGGTTTGGGATCCTCAGGTATGTCTTTGAGGCCTGTCACCAGGCCAACCCATCCAAGCTTTCTCCCTCCTTCCAATCTTGCAAGAGCTGGAGAATCTGAGGACAACTTGAGTGAAGAAGAGAAAAAGAAGCTGGAGAAGGTACAGGCATTGAGGGTGAAGTTCCTGAGGATTGTCCAGAGTCTGGGTGTTTCATCTGATGAATCTATTGCAGCACAAGTCTTGTATAGGCTCGCACTTGTTGCCGGAAGGCAAGCTGGTCAAAGTTTTAGCCTTGACTCTGCTAAGCGGACTGCTATAGAGCTTGAAGCAGAGAGAAAAGATAACCTGGACTTCTCTGTAAATGTTCTCATCGTTGGGAAATCCGGAGTAGGCAAGAGTGCGACCATAAACTCCATTTTTGGTGAAGAAAGAGCTTCTATTAATGCCTTTGAACCTGCCACTGCTGTTGTGAAGGAGATGTCTGGAATTGTTAATGGAGTTAAGGTCAAAGTATTTGACACACCAGGTCTGAAGCCTGGAGTAATGGAACAGGCTTTCAACCGCAGAGTTTTGTCTTCTATAAATTCGTTAACAAAGAAAAATCCACCCGATATTATACTTTATGTGGATCGACTGGATACCCAGACGAGGGATCTTAATGATCTTCCTTTACTTAAGACGATTACAAGTTCACTCGGAACGTCTATATGGAAAAACACAATAGTAACCCTCACTCATGCCGCCTCGGCTCCTCCTGAGGGCCCTTCTGGTTCCCCATTGAGTTATGAAATGTTTGTTACTCAGAGATCTCATGTTCTGCAACAGTGTATTGGACATGCTGTTGGTGATTTAAGAATGATGAGTCCAAGCTTGATGAATCCGGTTTCTTTGGTTGAGAACCATCCTTCCTGCCGAAAGAATAGAGACGGTCAAAAGGTTCTCCCTAATGGCCAAACATGGAGATCCCAGTTGCTGTTGTTATGTTTTTCTATGAAGATGTTGTCAGAAGCAAATTCTCTCACCAAATCTCAAGATCCATTTGACAACCGCAAGTTGTTTGGCTTTCGTACCCGTTCACCGCCGCTTCCATACATGCTATCTTCAATGTTGCAGAGCCGGCCACATCCAAAGCTTCAAACTGACCAGGGTATTGACAATGGCGATTCAGACAATGAATTGGCAGACTTGTCAGATATCGAAGAAGAGGAAGAAGACGAGTATGATCAACTCCCGCCATTTAAGCCGCTCAGGAAATCCCAATTGGCCAAGCTTAGCAGAGAGCAGAGAAATGCATATTTCGAGGAGTATGATTACAGGGTGAAGCTCCTCCAGAAGAAGCAGTGGAAAGAGGAGTTGAGACGAATGAGAGAGATGAAAAAGAAAGGGAAGACTCCTGAAACAGATTACGGTTTCAATGGAGAAGATGATCAGGACGCCAGTCCAGCTCCTGTGGCCACTCCACTTCCCGACATGGCCTTACCGCCTTCATTCGACAGTGGCAGCCCAGCTTATAGGTACCGTTTCTTGGAGCCAACTTCCCAGTTTCTTGCTCGGCCAGTCTTGGACACTCACGGCTGGGACCACGATTGTGGATATGACGGTGTCAATATCGAACATGCATTAGCTATTTTGAGTCAGTTTCCAGCTGCAGTGAGTCTTCAGATGACAAAAGACAAGAAAGAGTTCAGCCTCCATTTTGACTCCTCCGTAGCCGCCAAACATGGGGACAACGGATCGAGTATGCTTGGGTTCGACATTCAGAACATCGGGAAGCAACTTGCCTACATCGTCCGAGGTGAAACTAAATTCAAGACACTAAAGAGGAACAAGACAGCTGCAGGGATGTCAGTTACCTTTTTGGGCGAAAACATGGTGACTGGATTCAAGGCGGAGAATCAGGTTGCTTGGGGAAAGCAGTGGGCTGCGGTTACTAGCGCCGGTACTGTGAGATGCCAGAGTGAGGCCGCATATGGTGCAAACATTGAAGTGCAACGCAGGGAGATCGACTATCCAGTTGGGCAGGTCCAATCTACTTATGGTGTTTCTTTGATTAGGTGGAGGGGAGATTGGGCTTTGGGTTTCAATACAATGGCACAATTCTCGGCTGGGCGTAATTCAAAAGTTGCCGTTCGAGCTGGAATAAACAACAAGATGTCCGGTCAGGTTACTGTGAGAACGAGCAGTTCGGAGCAACTAGTGTTAGCACTTGCAGGTCTCCTGCCGATTGTTACCAACATCTACAAGAAAATCTGGCCTGCCGTTGGAGGAGAGAATTATTCAATCTATTAGGTGATCAAATTTTTTGCCTTGCTCAGTTATATTTCCTTTTTTGTTGCAAACAACACAACATCTCGGTAGTTTGAGTCATGCGTATTGATTTTGGAACATTGGGTAGTAATAAGTTGCCTTTACTTACGTTTTGTTGAATCAAGAATTGGGAATTGAGATCAGATGAATGGCTAATGTCATAATATATATATATATATATATTTTTTTTTTCACATCTTCCCTTAGAGAAGGCTTGGAATTTAATTACCTTAAATCTAATGTGAGATGATCTTTGTTTTTTTCACATTTCTTTTCATTGCCTTGTTCCCCTTCTTATTATTCCTGGTTTATTTTTCCCTTTTACAGAACAAAGTAGTTTCTTGGTCAGTCAGCATTATTGGCGTCCGATTAGCCAAACAAGGGGGGCCCAAGTAAAAGTTACATTTCTTCTTTCAGGTGGTGCAATTTATGGATAATTTATTCTTCTTCTTCTTCCTCCCTTTGGTAAGGACCTTGTTCGATTTGGGATGTTTCTTTTTTGTTAAGCAATATTAAGGAGTGGCATTCCCTAATTGTTATCTTTGACATTTTTTTTGTTCGTTAACCAGTCAGATAAAGCGTGTAAACTCTTCTTCCTTCATTTCCTGAGGAAATACATGCATCAGATTTCTCTATTCTTCTGCCAATTATATTATTAATCAATCAGGAGTGGCAAAATATAGTAGCATGGTGTTTTATTTCATTCATATTCTGGAATTGATATTGTTCAACACATACATTATTGACTTATATATATAGCAACAAAAGATTGTTTGAGTAGCAAACTAGCAGGTACTTGATTGAACTGAAATAATAAATATTTATTTTTATAAAATAAATACAACACACAAGAATCACCCAATTCTTACAAAGGGTTTATAAATTACAGGAAAGAGGAAAATAAATAAATAGAAAATGATTATATCCTTCTCCCCTAACCACAACAAACAACCTGTACTGAAATTGAAAATTTTGATCAAAAGCCCAACCAACCCCAACTGCCAAATGAAATGAAGTAGAAAAACAATTAAAAAAGATTTAATATTTCTTGCCCAGGATTATGCCGAATATTACGGACAAGAGGACGACGCCGGATATGACCTTGAAAGTCATAAAGGGCGACACGTTGTTCTCAGTGGCTTGAGCTTGAATTTGAGTTTGCCCCTCTGAAGAAGGAGAAGAGGAAGTTGTTTCTATCCTTTTCTTGCTCTTCCTCTTTGATGATCCAATATCTCGAGACTTTACCACCACCTCCTCCACTGCTGATTCAATTGTCTTTTTCTCCACTTCTTCCTCCTGCTAATTAATTCATTCATTCATCCAATCTTATTAATATTGCTCTTAAAATCAAACTCATTTCTTTGTTATTTTATAAGCATGGATGGGTGTTCTTAGATTTCATTCAATTGTTAAAAAAACCAACCTTTGATTTAGCATCGGCAAGTTTTTGCTGGAGCTCTTTCACCTGTGTTTCAATCTCTACAACCTTTTTGTTCTTGGCTTCAAGCTCTTCCACCCAACCCTTTAGTGCAACTTCGACTTCATCTTTCTGTTAACATCAAATATTATTTAGATGTTTAATTAATTAAATGTGATGAAGGTTTGCAAATTTAAACAAAATATTTATGGTTTGAACATTTTAGTCTTAATATGGGGTTTTTATTTTTGACCTGTTAGGTTTCATATTTGTCGATGGGACATAACATAGATAACTGACCTTGATTTTAGATTCTGCATCAGCTAATTGTAGTTGTTGCTCTAGCTCTTTTACTTTGTCATGAAGGATTGCTATTTTTTCATTCTTCGCTTCAATCTCACTAAATGAAGTCTTAAGAGCAGCTTCATTTTCCAGACCCCTTTGATTGTATTCCTCTCTCTGTTCAAGGAATTTAACAAAACAATCAGGAAATGCATCATTAAAAGTAAAAAGTGATCAGGAAATGCAAATAAATAAAAATGTCAGGGCTTTGTCTCGAGGAAGAACAAACCTGAGAAAGCAATTTATTCCCCTCGATCGTGATTTGCTCAATCAGCTCTTCAATTTGTTTCTTTGAAGAGAAAAGTTGTTCTACTGCTTCCTCTTTTTCACCAGCGATTCCAGAGAGCTTTTCCTGCAGATCATCCACTTGCGCCTTCCACGTGGTCAGTTCTTGAATAACTGTTGTATTTACCTCAGCAAGCTCTTGCCTTTCCTTCTCAAATCGGTTTATCCTCTCTTCCAAGTGCTGAATGGCGCTTTCAGAGTCTGCAAGTTTCGATCTAGACTCATCCAGTTCGGCCTTTAGAGTTTCCCTTATACTCGCAGCTTCCAGGACTTGTTCTTCATACTGTTTTATCTGTGGTTCAAGAACATTTATCTTGTCGCCCAAATGATTTGCTTCTAAATCTCTTGTAGTATATTTTTCAATGGTTTCCTGCAACACCTTCTCTGCCTCTGAAACGCGGGCTTCAGCTGCTAAGTGAAGTTCGGATGTTCTTGAATGTTGATTGGTTAATTCAGCAATACTATTCACATGAGAAACGAGTTTCTCTGCGGAGGCTTCCTTCTCAGCATATGCAGAGGCCATAAGTTCTTTAAGTTCATTAACATTGGCCGCCAACAATTCATTCTCTGATAAAATCTGTGTTGCTTTATCCTCTGCCTGTGATATCTGTCTCTTCAGTTCTTCATTTGTGGCTTCCAGAGAATCGCGTTGCACTGAAATCTGACCCAGTTCTTCCTTAGCAGATGCGTATTTTTCAGCTTCCTCTGATATTTGACGTTCATATACCTTCAATTGATCTTCTGCCTTTGATATCTGTCTCATCAGTTCTTCGTTTGTGGCTTCCAGAGAAGAAAGTTGCACTGAAGCCTGGCCCAGTTCTTCCTTAGCAGATGCATATTTTTCAGCTTCCTCTAATAGTTGACGCTCATACACCTTCAATTGATCTTCAAGCAATTTCAGTTTCTCATTTAATGAATTTGCCTCGACATCTCTGGCATTGAAACTTGCCATAGCTTCTTGGAGCTTCACATCTGAATCCTTAGATAGAGATTGATGCAACAATTCTTGCTCTGAGTTCTTGGTAATAGCTTCCCCTAAGATTTTGCCTTGCTTCTCAAGTTCCTCTTCTGCAAACTTGAGCTTCTCAAAAATGTCACCTTCTCTAATTCCAGCAGATTTTAGCTCCTCCTCAATACTTCCCAATTTCTCTTGAGTTAGATGTAGTTCATTTCGCAGTACGTCAATGAGAGTTTCTGATTCTGAAAGCTTCTCACCTATCAGTTTGGAAGTGTCATCGAGGTTTTTCTTTTCATTTGTTGCCACATTCAAGCATTCTGTCAATTCTCTTTCTTTTTCACTTCTTATTTGAAGCGACTCCTCAAGGATTGATGCTTTAACTTGAAATGCCTCGAGTTCAACTTCAAGATATGCAATCTTACTGAGGTGATTCTTATACTCGGCTTCTGTTTCACTGCATCTATTCTCCAAAACACTAATTTGTTCTTCAAGTTCTTGGATTCTATACTTCTCCGTTTCAAGCAACAACTCCAACTCTCCAGCCTTTTTTCCAGCATCATCTGCTTTAGAATGTGACACTTGAATCAAATCATCCAGATCGAGATTTCTTTGATGAACGGTATTGGCCCGTTCCTCGTGCTCTGAACATCTTTCTGTGACAATCTTCATTTCCAATCCGAGTTCTTCATTTCGTGAAGATGCTTCCTTTAATGCAGACTCTATCTCAAAAATCTTATTTTCGTATTCTTTGATTTGGACACTCAATTTATTCTTCTCTTCTACAGCTTCTTCCAGTTCTGATATTTGATGCTCATAGACCTTCAGTTGATCTTCAAGCAAATTCAGTTTCCCATTCAACGAGTTTGCCTCAGCATCTTTGGCATTGAAGCTTGACACAGCTTCTTGGAGCTTCACTTCTGAATCCTTAGATAGAGATTGATGCAATGAATCCAGTTCTGAGTTCTTGATAATAGCTTCCTCTAAGACTTTGCCTTGATTCTCAATTTCCTCTTCTGCAAACTTGAGTTTCTCAAAAATGTCAGCTTCTCTAACTGTAACAGATTTTAGCTCATTCTCTATACTTTCCAATTTCTTTTGAGTTAGATGTAATTCATTCCTCAGTACATCAATGAGAGTTTCTGCTTCTCCAAGCTTCTCACTAGTCAGTTTGGACGTGTCTTCAAGATTTTTCTTCTCGACTATTGCCAAATTCAAGCATTCTGTCAATTCTCTTTCTTTTTCACTTCCTATTTGAAGTGACTCCTCAAGGGTTGATGCTTTGGCTTTAAATTCATTGAGTTCAACTTCAAGGTCCGCAATCTCATTAAGGTGATTCTTAGACTCAGCTTGTGTTTCACTACATATATTCTCCAAAACACTTATTTTTTCTTCAAGTTCCTGGATTCTGAACTTCTCCGTTTCAAGCAACAACTCCAATTCCCCCACCTTTTTGCCAGCATCATCTGCTTTA
This sequence comes from Impatiens glandulifera, assembly GCF_907164915.1. NCBI lineage: Eukaryota > Viridiplantae > Streptophyta > Magnoliopsida > Ericales > Balsaminaceae > Impatiens > Impatiens glandulifera. The sequence goes on along the minus strand of NC_061866.1, from coordinate 54,090,665 downwards.
AAATGTGACACTTGAATCAAATCATCCAGATCAAGATTTCGTTGATGGACTGTATTTGCCCGTTCCTCGTGCTCGGAACATTTTTCTGTGACGATCTTCATTTCCAATTTGAGTTCTTCATTCCGTGAAGATTCTTCCTTTAATACAGATTCTATCTCAGCAATCTTATCTTCATGTTCTTTTATTTGAACACTTAACATGTTCTTCTCTTCTTCAACTCCTTTGAGTTCTGATATTTGATGCTCATAGACCTTCAGTTGATCTTCAAGCAAATTCAGTTTCAAATTCAATGAGTTTGCCTCAGCATCTTTGGCATTGAAGCTTGACACAACTTCTTGGAGCCTCACTTCTGAATCCTTAGATAGAGATTGATGCAACAATTCTTGCTCTGAGTTCTTGGTAATAGCTTCCCCTAAGATTTTGCCTTGATTCTCAAGTTCCTCTTCCGCCAACTTGAGCTTCTCAAAAATGTCAGCTTCTCTAACTTCAGCAAATTTTAGCTCCTCCTCGATACTTTTCAATTTCTCTTGAGATAGATGTAGTTCATTCCTCAGTACATCTAGGAGGGTTTCTGCTTCTGCAAGCTTCTCACCTGTCATTTTGAACGTGTCTTCCAGCTTTTTCTTTTCGTTTGTTGCCACATTCAAGAATTCTGTCAATTCTCTTTCCTTTTCATTTCCTATTTGAAGTGACTCCTCTAGGATTGATGCATTAACTTTAAATGCCTTGAGCTCAACTTCAAGGTTTGCAATCTTACTGAGGTGATTCTTAGACTCGGCTTCTGTTTCACTGCATTTATTCTCCAAAACACTTATTTTTTCTTCAAGTTCCTGGATTCTGAACTTCTCCTTTTCAAGCAACAACTCCAATTCCCCCACCTTTTTGCCAGCATCATCTGCTTTAGAATGTGACACTTGAATCAAATCATCAAGATCAAGGTTTCGTTGATGGACTGTATCGGCCCGTTCCTCGTGCTCGGAACATTTTTCTGTGACAATCTTCATTTCCGATTCAAGTTCTTCATTCCGTGAAGATGTTTCCTTTAAGACATATTCAATCTCAGTAATCTTATCTTCATATTCTTTTATTTGAGTACTTAACCTGTTCTTCTCTTTTTCAGCTTCTTCGAGTTCTGATATTTGATGCTCATAGACCTTCAGTTGATCTTCAAGCAAATTCAGTTTTTCATTCAATGAGTTTGCCTCAGTATCTTTGGCATTGATGCTTGCCATAGCTTCTTGGAGCTTCACTTCTGAATCCTTAGATAGAGATTGATGCAACGATTCTTGCTCTGAGTTCTTGGTAATAGCTTCTCCTAAGACTTTGGATTGATTCTCAAGTTCTTCTTCTGCAAACTTGAGCTTCTCAAAAATGTCAGCCTCTCTAACTTCAGCAGATTTTAGCTCCTCCTCGATACCTTCCAATTTCGTTTGAGATAGATGTAGTTCATTCTCCAAAACACTTATTTTTTCTTCAAGTTCCTGGATTCTGAACTTCTTCGTTTCGATCAACAACTCCAATTCCCCCGCCTTTTTGCCAGCGTCCTCTGCTTTAGAATGTGACACTTGGATCAAATCATCCAATTCGAGATTCCGTTGATGAACCGAGTTGGCACGTTCCTCGTGCTCGGAATATTTTTCTGTCACAATCTTCATTTCCAATTCCAATTCTTCATTACGTGAAGATGCTTCCTTTAGTATGGACTCTATCTGAGCAATCTTTTCTTCATGTTCTTTAATTTGGGTGCTCAGCTTGTGCTTCTCTTCTTCAGATTCTTTCAGTTTCTCATTGATTTCAGAATTTGTTTCAGAAAGCTCTATGACTTGCCTCTCTGCATCATTGCTTTTTAACTCCAGAATATTCAGTAGTTGCTCTAGCTCCACATTTCTTTGCTCAGCGGCTATAAATTTAGTCTCCAATTCCCTCATTTCTGATTTACAAGCTTCTGCTTCCATATTTGATGCTTGAAGCATATCTTCCAGATCAGTACTTTTTTGTTGGGCAGTTGTTGCTGCATATCTTGATTCATGATGGAGTTCTTCTATAGATTGTAACTTCTCTTCCAGCTCAACGCCATTTGCCAAAGCTTGAGAAAGAAGAGCATCTGTTTTACAGAAACTTTCATCCGACACCTGCAACTTTGTTTCAAGGTCGTTACATAACTCTTTCATCTGGGCCGTGCTGCTAGTTAGCTCAGTCACTGTAGCTTTAAGTTCTTCGTTCTCTTTGTTTACATTCAACAACTCCTCCTGCAAAGCTACAACATTTGCTTCCTGGTTTTTCAATCCAGCCTTTGTCTGTTCTTTTGAGCTAACTTCTTCCTCCAACTTTGACTTTATTTCAGCCAATTCTGAGTTCTTGATTTGAAGATCCTCTTTTGTTGATGACAACAAACTCTCTAGTGTAGAGATATCTTCGTTTACCTTAGCTTCAACTGTCTTTCTCATCTCAAGCTCCTGCACCATTTCTTTAATTTGGGCACTCAGCCTGTGCTTCTCTTCTTCAGCTTCTTTCAGTTTCTCATTGAATTCAGAATTTGTTTCAGAAAGCTCCATGGCTTGCCTTTCTGCATCATTTGTTTTTAACTCCAGAAGATTCAGTAGTTGCTCTAACTCGACAATTTTTTGCTCGGCAGTTATAAATTTAGTCTCCAGTTCCCTCAGTTCTGATTTTGAAGCTTCTGCTTCCTTATTTGATGCTTGAAGCATGTCTTCCAGATCAGTACTCTTCTGATGTGCAGTTGTTGCTGCATATCTTGATTCACTATGGACTTCTTCTAGAGCTTTTAACTTCTCTTCCAACTCCACACTATTTTCCAAAGCTTGAGAAAGAAGAGCATCTGTTTTACAAAAAATTTCATCCGATGCCTGCAGTTTTTTCTCAAGGTCGTTACATAACTCTTTCATCTGGGCCGTGCTACTAGTTAGCTGAGCCACATCAACCGCAAGTTCTTCTTTCTCTTTGTTTACTTTCGACAGCTCCTCCTCCAAAGTTGCAACATTTGCTTCCTGTTTTTTCAATCCACCCTCAATCTCTTCTTTTGAGCTCACTTCTTTCTCCAGCTTTGACTTTATTTCAGCCAATTCTGATATCTTGATTTGAAGATCCTTTTTGGTTGATGAAAACAAACTCTCTAAGGTAGAAATATCTTCTTTTACCTTAGCTTCAACTGTGTTTCTTATCTCAAGCTCCTGCTCCATTTTTTGAATAATCGTTTCCTTTGAAGCAAGCATTTGTTCGATCTCCAAAAAATGTGATCTAGAAACATCTAATTCCCCTTGAACAACAAAAAGCTGGGAAGTAGTACTTTTAAGGGCTTCCTCAACCTTCTCATTCTCCTCAGTCTTCTCGTGTAGACGCTTCATTTCCTCCTGAAGAAAAACATTTTGATCCTCCATCTCTTTGGCACTCAGTGTTGCGAGTTCAAGTAGTCTTTCAAACTCTAAGGACCTATTTGCCTGTGATTCAGCCTGTGTACTACTCTGTTTGAGCAATTCCTCGAACTTTAGTGTCTCGGCAGCATAAGTTTGCACTTGTTGGTCTAACTCCTTATTCTTTGTTTCTTGAAATTCCGATGCCTCTTGCAAAGTATGAATTTGTTCTTTATATCTGTCTTCTGCTTCTATCACTTGCTCCTGAAGTTTTTTGTGACCAAGTTCAAGTTCTTCATACTTCTTTCCATTTTCCTCCAACTTATCCTTTGTGAGAGAAACTTCAATTTTTAGTTGGCTGCTTTCTGATTCAGAAAGCTTCAGTGCTTTAGATACTCTTTCCAACTCTAATTCAAGTTGTTTCACTTTTTCGTGAGCTTCGAGAATTTCACGGCTTGAAGACGTGTTACCGGCACTTCGTTCAATGACAGCTGGCTTGTCATTAGCAGTTAGAGTTTCTTTAGAAATATATGAACCATCTTCCACGTCTAAATCTGTTTCCATCTCTACTTTAATAAATCCTTCATCTAGGTTTGTTTCTTCCTCCTCTTTCTTTCCTTCTTTCTGCACTGTCTTCAAGTCCCCATCAGGTATCTGCAAAAAAAAAAAAAAACAGTTCAAAAGAATGAATGAATGCTTATTTATGTATGATGTATGGAACATACATTACTGTGCTATATATTAACAGTATAAACTAGTTCAACTTCAAGAACATGCAATATAGCTGAAAGCAATCGTCAATCCGCAAAAACAATATTCTCTATTTGTAATAGAGCATAATAAATATCATTTTTATTTTCAGTGTACTATAATATATACATACAAAAAAAAGAGAATACCTTAGGTTATGAAAAACCAAATATTATAATTACAAATAACCAATGCAGATACTTGCCTTTATAGGATCTGATACAATGTTTGCATTTTCTTCCACCATCTTCACTGCTATATCTGCGATTGATCCGTCTTCCATGTTGAAAATAACTGAAATGTCAATTTCCCCCCAACAGCAGCCTGTTGAGGAACAATAAAAAGCCAAAATAGAAGAATAAATTTTATTTTTAAAGTCATGGGAAATGGATGATCACAATTAATAACTGGTCAAGAAGAGATAGATTAGTAGCAGAGTATAGATCTTATTTGGAATGATAATCAGACTTTTCTTTGGATAGCTTTAAGTAAAAGAACATTCCTGTTTTAGATATGCTCACTTACCAGCTAATTGGGGTTATATTGGTTCATTAATTTTCTTAGATTTTTGTGAGATGTTTAAAGTAGAAGATTCTACTATAACTATCAACCTAAGCATTGACGCCCCTGCCAGAACTTTGTTATATATCTCATAAAACCTATAGACTATACTCCTAGCTAGTTTAAGAGTTGTGACTATATTTTTTATTTTATTTATATATATATATATATATATATATATATACCATTTAAGTCTTTTACCAAAAAAAAAAAAAACAATTATCTTTTCAAAATCATCAACAATCGTTATTTTATTTTTTTTCCTTTAGGTTTTTTAAATAACCTTAATCCGATCTGAACAAGGCCTTAGTTTTGAGTCTGTTTTTACTTGTACTACTAATGGTCATTGGAACACTCTATTAATGATGTGTTTTGTGGAATCAAACTAAGCCAATAGTGACCTGGATCGATTTGTCTTTTACTGGGACATATTCTTACAAGTCTACAACATGCAGTAGCGCCCAAACCAGTTGCTATTTACCTCTATAGCCTCAAATGAGACAGAAGAAGTAGCTGGTAGCTGAAAGCTTGTCCTAACATATTAAATGGGTTAATTATTTGAGTTTAAATTATGATCTAGTTTAGTTTTATAAATTTAAATAATATTGGTAATTTCGAATTTGTGTTAAAAAACTAAGGATCCATATTCAAACACATTAGGTAAAAAGAAATCCAAATGATTAATGTTTTATTTTTATTAACAAATTTACCATTTCAAAAAAGGTATGATGGGGAGCAATAGATTCACATAGTTCATGATGATAATTCCTGTTTTTGGATTTTGGGTCATTTCTATTCTCTCGTACAATTATTTCGTTTAGTACTACCCTACTACTATTTCACCTCACATCTATCTATATAAGCTATTGATTTTTTAGTCAACATAATAACACACCCACTAATTTACATCACTATAAAATTAATTATATAGTTCAAATCATCAATAAATATTTATTATTTAAAAAAAATATAATTATTACTAATAGCCTGTCAATTTATCTATGATTAATATATATTTAGCAATTTTAATATGAGTTGTGAGGGGGAGGCTTTTGGGATGGGATTATTTATTAAAATATAAGATAAAAGAAAGAGAAACTTTGTTTGCCAACGAGTTCCCTTCCTTCTTCTTTTCTAATCTAATCTAATGGCATTATGGCAATCGTATCAATGAATCGGCGAGATGCCAAAATGATCACCGTAGACAAATACAGACAATCACTCCTCTAGCTAGCTCCTCCTCTACTTGATTTAAACAAGATCAATAATTTCTAATTACAATTTTCATGATTTAAGAATATGAGACCCCTGGCTGGCTGCCATGCCAACTCAAACTGATCATCATCAGATTACTTAAACTGATCAAGAGAATGATTCGACATATTTATTTTCCAAATTCAATAAGGAACATGCATAAACAAGGAGTGGAAGAAGTAAATTTAGAAACGGAAAAAGAAATTAACAAGGAGAAGGAGAAAGATAAGAAAAAGTGAGAGATGGGATTCTTTGTGTAAAGATGTTTGGATGATTATTTATTATATATGATCCGATCTCTAGCTGGCTAATAGTAACTGAATAGGGAGCGAGCAAGAAAACTCGTGGAAACATACGGAATCAGATACAGTATCGTTTAAAATTGAAACAGAGAGAATATATCATCAAATCGATCGGCAATCAACTGCAACATAATCTTACGTACGTACTATAACAGAGAGAATATATCATCAAATCGGCAATCAACAGAGACAATTAAGAAGAAGAGAATGAATGAGTTATCACTTACCTCGATCGATCGATCGTTCACTGGAAGATAGAATATTCTGCGATCGTTGAGTCTACTTTTTTTTCTTCTTTCTTTTCTTTGACAGGAAGGAAGGAAGGAAGGAGAGAATAACAGTAGTGAAGAAGGTTGTTGAGTGAGAAGAGAAGAGATTCTCTATTCTATTTTATTTTATTTTATTCTGCGTTTTAACTAGTGGCGGGACCCCATTTTCTTAATGTGGGCCCTCCTTAACAGCTTATTGTAACAATGTCCTCCTAATGCTACCCGTTTAAAACAAACACACTAAATATTGCCATTCCACTTGCCTATTATCACGATAATACCTCAATCACAATTCATTTCATTACATTATTTTATTTATTAAGTAGTAAGGATGATTTTTAATCAACTTTTGTAATATGTTTTATACATTGTTAATTAAATCATTACTAATTAGTTAATTAAATCATTCCATTAGTCCTTGACTCATGAATATTTATGTTTAAATATACAATGAAATTAACAAAAATATTACAAAGTTACAGTTTACTTTATTTTCCCAAAATTGAACTAATGATTAAATTAATATGAAATCCTAGTTTATATTATTTTTAATGCAAACATTACCTAAAAATTGTTTGTAATCCATTTTTGGGTTGTTCTATTGACAATGGTTGATTCCGAATTTAAACTAAATTTAAAGTTTGTAATTAATTAATTAATTAAAAGATATCACTGTTGGTTGGTGTGTAATATTACTTTTCAGTCTAACAGACTTCATTTGAGTTCAAATTGATTATATGTTTGACCTAATTTTATATATATATATATTAATGAAGAGGTGTAAGAAAAGAAATTGAATTGATTAGATGTCTTAATTGTAGATATTATTAATTAAGATGGGCATGAAAGTGACTTGAATATATATGAATGAAGTTTTTAATTTGTACATATGTTTTTTTTTAATTATAAGTCATATGCGTGTGAAACAAACTTTCTTGGCATAGGTCCCTTTTACGGTTATTTTCAATTTCAGCCAGCTTTCTCTCTTTCTTTTTTCTTTCGTTAATTTATAAGGCCTTGTTTGGTATGAATGCAAGGATTCTCACTACCTATAATCATCCATAGAAAAAGAGAGCGCCTAAGCCTATATATGTTTGATTTGAGAGTCTAATTCTAATTAATTCTACTCTTTGTTGATTGGTAGTACTGAAAAATAAGATCAAAATATCTCAAGATTCCCAATCAAACAAATCTTCCAAAACAGTTATGAATTCTTAGAAAAATAGAAAGTATATATTTTCTTAAAAGAAAATAGAAAATGATTGACCAAAGTTTCAATTAAAGTTGAAGGGTAGATTGGTACATATGGCTCTAGTTGAACTCTCAATTTGATACAAGCAGTTCAAATAAAATAATTAATGTAAATGATTTGAATATGTTATTATTTAACTAATAATAATAGGTTCTTATTCTTACTTTGTTAACTTTTTTTTTGTTTAATGCATTAAGCTAACATGAGGTTTTTTTTTCTTACTTCCCACATTGTTCCACTGTACTACAAAACTAAGAACAATGTGTCAAACCTTGGTCAAAAGCAACTAACTCCACGCTCGATACAACCAAAGAACACCAACAAACCTAGCATTCAAAAACAACGATGATGACAAGAACATAGAGCACTATACAATAAACAAAAATCACACATAAAACATGTTTATGAAAGATTTTCACAAACAAATTAACTATCATAAATTATCAAGTGAACCAAAATAAATAAATAAATAAAAAACATAAACAAACCGAAAATCCAAAATAAATCCATTGAATACATGTTTCAAAAATGAAATGTAAAAGGTATATAAAAAATGTTTAAAGAAAAAATGAAATCATTCAAGTAAATTGCAATAATAAATTAAATGAGAGGGAAAAAACATTCGTAATTTGGCATATCCCAAATGTAGTTTATGGTCATTTAGCAGCTACTCTAGACATCCACTTTTTGGTATCATAGGGGCGGGCCATTGGTGACCGACCAAAACCGCCTACCCATCCTATAATATGCGCGACTTTTCATCACTTTGTCCCATGCGAATGCCACAACAAAATACAGCTAACTACTTTTCTTTTTTTACATATAACTTTTTCCACTTGTACAACATTTATAACATTTATAAGAACAAAAAGAAATAATTATTTTAAATGAGATATATATATATATATATTAATTAGTTTTCTTTTTATGAAATGAATTTTCTTTAAAAAGAAAATAAATATGATATTTTTTTTAATAATATCAACTAGTACGACATTTTTAAAATACGTTAATATTATACTCATTTTAAATAATATAAACGTAGTAACAACGATAAAAACAAATTATCGCAACTAAAACAATTAATCACAAAAGAGATGCATGTGCCAACTTTATTATAAGTATATATTAAGTATGTAAAGTAAACATTATAAACTCCATATTAATTTAACTATACAGTAACAATTTGAATTTACTAATTTTTAAGAAAAAAATATTTAATTAAACTAAGACATCACTTTTTTTTTTGTTGTTGTTTTAATAAAGTTTTAAAATTTAATTCTATCTAAAAATAATTTAATGTTAACTGAATAAATTTCTTCCTAACTTATAAAATTTCCACATCTTTTACTTATTTTTTTTGTGTATATAATTTTTTTTTATCATTTCGTTAAGGTTTTAATTAAAAAGAAAAAGAAGAAGTCTATATATAAGATGGATATGTGTATGTTTTCTTAAATGATATCCATCAATAATAACAATTGCTTTTTACTTTCTTTATTGGCTATGGATATGGATTGACATGCTGACTTGTCATTTTTTTTTTTTACTTTTTTTTAATTAATAATGATTTGGGCTCATTTTATTTTATTTTTTCTATTTTTACAATTTCTTACTTTTTTATTATTTTTCTAATAAAATTATATATTCCTAATAATAGTATCTAAACTATAAATGTTAGCTTAAAAAAGCATTTAAAAAAGACAGAAGTGCAATGGGCTGTAATTATGTGATATTGGGCCTAGTAGTATAATAATAATAATAATAAATAAATAAATAAAAAAAGGAAATGGGTTATCTTATCCAGAAGTTTGAGGAATGAGATAGCCAATTAATTAATTAGTGGCAGTCTCAAAAATAGAGGAACATCGATGGACGGAATTCAGCAAATAGCACTGCCGGTGTTGGGGATTGTGGCGGCGGCGGCTGTAACTTTCTATGCAGTGAGCTTTGCTGAAATCAGAGAGGTCTTTCTGTCTGATCTTTCATTTTTCTTTCTTTTTTTACTTTTTTTTTTTTTTCTATAATATAATTATTAATGTTTGGTGCAGAAATCGTTTAGGGATTTAGATGAATCTGAAGAATCTTCTTCTTCTTCTTCTGGAGGTGGAGGATCATTCAAGTTATCTGTCAGCTCTAGAGAGAAGAGGGCAAAAAGACAGGCCGCCGCTAACAAACGCTCCAAGCCTAATTGAGATTTAATAATAACTACTTTCAATTCAATTATATATTATGCCAACCTTCTTATTCTTCTTGTTTCAGTCGTTAATAACACACATATTTCTCTTCTTTAATTTATTGTTCAGCATAATTAACTGTTTGTTTTTTTACCATAACTATTTTATTCCAACTCAATTTTCATTCCCTTTTCTTTTCTTATTTTTTTTTACATTTGTAAACGTCCTGCAATTTTAATCCACGCAGATATATAGCTAGGATTACTTATGTTTAATTATATTCAAATTGGTCCAACTAATTGACTCTTCTTCTTCTTCTAAGTCTATATATATATATATATATATATATATATATATATATATTGGATGTCTTATTTTTCTTGGCATGTGCAATTTATAAAGATTTATATATTTGACTTGGTTGCTTGTTTCATCCTTACTAAATACTTTTCTGGTTCTATTTTTAAAATTTAAAATTATTATTCGATTAATTTATTAATTAATAGTCACATTTTTGTTCAAATTATTCATTCTCTCATCAACTCTAATACCAACCAGTACTATATATTATAGATTTGTAGTTGTCAAAAATTAATACATGAAAGCGAGCAAAAAAAAATGAAGGAATCAATCTTGTATATTAGGATGAATTGAGGCATTAACTAATTATGCTCTTCTAGTAATTAATTATTAGTCACATCCTTCATCCTTGAGCAGTGAAGTGAAGTGAATTATATATTTAGAACATATTTACATGTACGTACATCAAGGATTATCAATAATAATAATAATATATTGTAATTGGTATCTTTCTTGATTCCAGTAAAAATCATCAATTTTGTTTTTTCTATCTACTAATTAACTATATATATATATAAACCTATTCATTTATTTACCAAGAATATAATATTGCTTGCTGCTAACAACATGCTTACTTCACAAAAATAAGACATTTCAAACTTTTTTGTTACAAAATTAATAACTAAATTATTAAAAAGAAATTTAATTAGATTAACAAGATTCTCAAAGTTGAATGGCTAGCTATAATGTAATTAGTTGAGATTTCAATTTGACATAAATGAGAATATGGATGGTTTGAAATTGTCAAATAAATGAAGTGTTGTAAATAATGTATTCTCTAAAAGTTAATTATAAAATAATTAACATTCATTTCTAGAAGCAATTAAATAACACAGGATTGCAATGACTAGTTTAATTAACTTGTCATTCCAACACATTTGACTTATATATCTAGCTATCCGTGATATATATATATATAATTTAGTTTGACTATATAGCAGTATTTACATAATTTAATAAATAAACGAATACAAGACCGTGTGTTGTAATTATTTATAATATATACAAAATTATTATATCTTTTCAGTAAATAAAAATAAATAATTTATTTACAAAAGCCACTAACTTTGGTGTTGTTACCAGGCCAGCAGTACGTACTAAGTGAAGCTAATAATTTAAAGTGATAATAAATTTTGAAGAAAACATTTATAAAAATACATAACCGACACATTATGAATATATTTAACTCTGTGGTTTTAATTGTAGAAGATAAAATTATATTAATTTTTTTTTGTCAAGTATATATATATAGCACGTGAGATGATGAGGTGACGTGCCAGGTGTGGGAGTGGATGGATGGATAGACGGTTGAGATGTAAACAAACAGCTTGCTTACTAAGAACTCAACCCCCCCTATATATCCTATCCTTCCTTAATTATTTATTTCTCTCATTCACACTAGAGATTTGATTATTATTATTATTATTTATTAGTATATATATATATATACCCAAGACGATTGAGGGGGCGTCTTTCATAAGTTTCTTTCTCTCTGTTCATTCATTAATTAATTCATTGATTCTGATGTCAAATTATTATTCATGGCCGGCACCTCATTTCCTGCAGCAGACCGACCAGCCTCCTCAGGCATTGGCGGCGGCACCACTCTCAAATCCGGCCAACCAAATGTTGTCGGCTGCTAATTCAGTACTCACCGACGTAGTCAACATGACCAGCCGTGGTCGCGTTTCGAAGCCAGCACGACGCAGAAAGCGGGTTTCTAGCAGAACGCCGACGACTGTTCTAAGCACCGACACCAGAAACTTCAGGGCTATGGTTCAGCAATTCACCGGTGGCCCGCTTGCTGATCATGATCACCCAATTGTTAACTCCAGCAGTACTACTAATCCTGGATCTTTAATGTTTTCTAATTATTCTGATGCTCCTCCTCTTCCTCCTAGTACTATTTTATCTTCTGGTGGCAGGTCGGAGTACTATTATGATCAGCTCTTGATGCAGCAGCAGCAGCAGCAGCTATCACAAGAGAACCAACGGCGGCCAGATCATTATCAAATGTTCTAGTAATTCCCAAACAGAGGCGATTATCATCATTAATTATGTTGATCTTCACAATCACGATTCTCATGTGAACATATATGTTTAACAGAGACGGATTGTAAGTGAATTGATGATGGAAGATTTAATTAATTCCACATCACCAACTGACGAACTACATATATATATATATATATATATATATATATATATCTTCAAAAAATGATATTAAACTAGCTAGCTAGCTAGCTAGGTAAAGTAGGTACTACTGTATGTCTCCTCCATCTGTATTCATGTTTCGTATTTTTAGCAACTCATGCATGTCTTATGTTCATTTTTAGTTTATCTATTAATTTATTGTTTTTTCATTGTTGATTCCTCCTCCTTAATGTTTCAAATTTTCAAACATAATATTAACCACAAATCACAATATATATGCAATAATATTGTTAACTATATATATTATAGTCATCAACTTCTGACTAATCTATATATAAATGAACATCGTAGAATTATATTCATAGTGTCTTGGCATAACTAAACTAGTTCAACAACTGTATTTGATAATCCTCCTCCTATAAATTGACAGTTAATTAAACAAATCCATATACTTATAAACTAAAATATCACTTAAAAAAAGAAAATAAATTAGTGACTTAAAAAAAGAAAATAAATTAGTGAAGAAATTGATTACCGAGAGAATTAGAGGTTATAATCTTTCGATATTTGGTACCAAAATCAACAGATTTATCCAATTCTTTCGACTTTGGCCTTAATTATATTCAGTATACTTGGAAAATCAACCACTTAAGAAAAGGAAATGAATAAGGTCAAAACTACAAATTTAGTCTATATCTTTAAACATTTTTCATTCAGTAAAACCGATAAATTTAGTCTACAAATTTTTTCCTGTTTTCTTAAAGGGGCCAAAACCGATAGATTTAGTTAAAATTTTTCGACATTTTTACTTTATAAAAACTCCAACACTTAGAATTTTTTCCTTTTTTTGAAATGGGTCCAAACCAACAAATTTAGACTAAATTTTTCGACATTTCTCCTATATTAAAATTATTATTAACAAATTTTAAAATATAAATATTAAATTAGAATATATAATAAGATTATTTTAATCATATTTTAATTTTAAAAAATTGTATATTTTTTTTTTCAATTTTATGGGGTAATAAAGATATGATTTCTTTTATATTATATAAATTTATATGGATCTTTTTTAAAAAAAAATTAATATGATCAATATATATATATATATATTAAATAAAAATATATTATAATATATATATATATATATATATTAAAATGTTTAATCATATTTATTAAGAATTTCAAATAAAATTTGTATTTATAATATTTCATTCAAATTATTAATTATATATGTTTTAATAATATATTATAAATAGAAATATATGTATTAAAATTATTATTCTTATTAACAATTTTAAAATAAAATTATTATCTAATTAAATTTATTATTATTTACTCTAATTATTTATTTAATAAATATTTTAGTAATTATTTAAAATAAAATTTATTATAAATAGAATTTTACATATTAAAAATAAAAAAAAAAGAAAATTATTATTTTAAATATAAAGAATAATTTTAAAATAAAATTATCTCTATGATTAATTTAACCATTATAAATAAAATATATAAAAATTATAATTATTAATCTTATTTAAAATAAATTATAATTTCGAACTATATTATTATCCGTTCAATATAATAATAAAAAATTAAGCTTGTTTTATGGTTAACATGTAAATTAATTTTAAATAACTCAATAATATATATTATTTTTATTAAATTTTAAATTATAAAATTATAAATTTAGTTAGTTAAAATACAAAAGTCATCAAATTTCAATTTTATTTTAAGAAAATGGACATATATACAAAAATATATCAACGGGGTCAAGTGAAACAATTATTGAGTAACCCAAGAACAACTTAATGAAGTCAAACAAAGTAAAATAAAAATAAAATTTTAATTTGATGGTGGGTTCTTATGATTTGATATCAAAATATTAGACCTCAAAATAAAATTATAATGTATAATTTGAAATAAACAATAATGGGAACAACACACTATGATATGACCTAAGAGTAATGCATAGAACTGAGCAACTTAAGAGCCAGCTCTTCTTGAGCTGCTAAAGAGATGGTGTCACTGTCCACAACACTCTTTTTGTTGTCAATCCTCTTTGAACCTTCTTCACTTTCGCTGTCACTATGAAAGTAAACCTTGGCCCTTTTAGCCGCAGATGGTTCCGCCTCCTCGTATCCTTCTCTATCTGATGCTGACAGATCCTCATCTTCTTCCCCCCTTCCTCTTTTCAGCTTCATCTTCTTTTTCATTCGCTTTTCCTTCAGTCTTTGACGCCCCAAAAGCTTGTCTTCTTCAACATCCCGCTTCCTTAACTCTGCTTTCATCTCTGCATATCTCTTATTCACTGCACAACAACATTCAAATTTATGATATGGAAATTAGGACTCAAGGATTATTTAGATTTAATCACCTAATCAACCAAAATACCAAATAATCTCTTTTTCATACAACAATACCTCTCATCCCAATTATCAACTCAGGGAGGAAAATCAAATAAATTCAATTAAACCTAAAATTGTAACACAATCATTGTTTATGATATGAAAATTTATCTTCTTTTTCAGCCATTGATTAGAAACTGATCTTCAACAAGCCCCTTATAGAACCAACACGATAGATGGCTAGACACAATTCAATGTTAACAAAAGAGAGATTAGAGGAATTCTTCATTCTTTTCCTAAGACCGAAAATCTGGACAATTCTCAAACTAGAATGTTCAGGGAGGAGAAGAACAAATACCTGTCTCTCTGTCAAGATTAGCCATGCCCCCTTGTCCACTCTCAACATCAGCTAACGATGCAAATGGGGCCAATGCTGTGCCTTCCTCATCAAAAACAACCCTTGATCCCACTGGTCTGTGGATATTTATCTTTAGTTTCTTTTTCTTCAAAACTCTTGTTGATGGCCTAAAGACCCAAAGTAAACCAGTGTTACAACTTTTTCAGAAAAACAAGCAGTTAATAACACCATAGTCCATAACTATTAGCAGGTTATAACTAAACAATTCAATCTGAGAAAGTTGAAGTTCATGTAGCTAAGTGGTGTCTGGTAGAGGACAATACTTATAGCCACAAAGTCTCAAGTTCAGACTTTCATGACATTTTCACACAAAAAAAAATCAATTTGGGACTTTTGCTAATGAAATTCGACCCGAAACCAATGGCCTGCTAACAGAATTAATTACCTAACATATCAACATTGCTTAAATTGGAAAGGTTTCAATCAAAGAGCCAGAGAAAAGAGTTGACGTACCCGGGGTGGTCTCCCATCGCAGTCAATTTAACTTCTTCAACTGGAGTTTCCTTTAAAACAAAATCTCCATCCTCTTCATCGATACCGAATTCTTCTTTAGCTATAAATTCCCCGGGAAGATGTGACAATTTATCTTCTACTTGAGGAGAGGACTCCTCAGACACTGCTTTTACTTTACTTTTTTGTTTAAGAAAACGGACCTTTGGGGTTAGTGGCAGTCCCAGTGAAGCAGAAAATTCTTCAATTGGCAGCTTTTCAACATCAAATATCTCCTTAACTCGTTGTATGTGAATCGATTTCAAATATGTAATGAATGCCCTCTGAGCCAGTTGTGGTAAGCTTGCATCTTTCACTAATAAAGATGCCAATAATCCAGAAATAGGTTGCAGCCTTTTCGTATTGGCCTGAATTTGTACAGTAGCATTAGCAACCATTTGAGCTAAATAATACACAATGCAAAATAACTTGACACACACAAAGTATTAGACAATTCCAATGGAAAAGCATCTACAAAGTAATACTGAAATTTCTATAACTTGCCTTGATAATCTGAATTGGTATTTTCTTTTCTTTTAAATGATCAAGCATCTTCATTTCTGAGGGTGCCAAGAAGAGAACTGATTTTCCACCATTGAGATAACGTGCAGTCCTTCCTACTCTGTGTATGTAAGCTGCAACATCTTCTGGACAATCCACCTGGATAACTGACCAATAAAATTGACAATCTCTACTAGATTTTGAATTGACTTACAAAAATTAAAAAGACCATCACCTGGACGACCCAGTCAACGCCTTTGTTGAAATCAAGGCCTCTAGAGGCTACGTCAGTGGAGAAAAGAACTGATTGCTTTTCACAGAAATGGGAGTATATATTCATTCTTTTCTCCTGGTTCATCCTTCCATAAAGACATTTCAGAGGAATTCCTGGCCGTAGTCTCTTGAAGGCTTCGAAAGCAAATTTCACCTATTGGAGCAGAACACCCAAAGAGAAAGAAAAACACAAAATGAAAAGAAAAAAAACTCAAGGAAACCCAACTACCCGATTAAAATAATTATATGCATACTGTACAGGTAATTGCCCCGTAAATTCCCATCTCAATATGGTAATCACAGGGAACAAAAGAACAAGACAAATATTGCTACCCTTGTTCAACTCATTTTAATAATATGACTAGTGTCTAAGAGAATGTTGCATCCTGAATGCTTAATATTTTCCAAGGTAGCTTATTCTGCTGGATAAAAGCTATATTCTTACATAGTCATTAAATCTAGGATATAATACAACATCAACTTGAATAAGTTCTCCATTCTTCTTAAGAATGTGAAACTAAACTTCAAAGTGTCTATCGTTTCAAGGACACAGGCTAATACCCCAATGTATAGGCTATCAATTTCATTTAAAGAGTTCGCCCCCTAACGATTCAGGGGTTTGCAGACAACTTATCTTGAAGACAACTATAAATTGAAGACAACTTATCTTGCAGTATATACGATATCCCTTAAAACAAACATAAATGCAAACTTTTGCACACAATAATACAAAAATCTTCAATTTAAAGCTGTAGTTGCTATATTCCCCAGTCCTTGACAATACACTATATAAAGCTCATACATAATACTACTTTTCTGGGGGGAATTGTTTGTTAGCATATAAACATGGATTATGACCTCTATCTATATTGATTTCATGAAAATTCTGATGAGAAACAAAAATACCTGCTTGGAAGTTGAAAGAAAGACGAGAATCCTTGAATTCAGATGTGCCTTTATAAAACTCCACAACATGTCCAATTTTTGGTCAAGAGGAACAACTACAGCCGTCTGTTGCAAACGATTTGGTGTGGCAGTTACAGATTCCTCATGAACACTTAGATACTCAGGATCCTTTAGACTGAGCCTGGCAAGATCTTGAATCGACTTAGTCTGAGTTGCTGAGAAAAGGAAAGTTTGTCTTTGCTTTGGTAGCTGCGAGACTATGGCATTAAGTGCCTTCTTAAAGCCCACGTCAAGAATACGATCTGCCTCATCAAGAACCAAAACCTGTTCGTTGACCAAAAACATCAACCAAATGAGATATAAAATAAACAATACTACTTCCATATAACCACAAATCACAATATGCAATATTGATAACTAGTTTGAAAACATCTTTTGTGGATTGAACTCAGCTATAACAAACAAGTCAAATTCTCATGTTGCCCGTGTTTTCAAACAATAAAAACTGCTTCTTTGCAACTTTAAACAAATAATAATAAACAGTGAGATTGCTAACAAAACATAGAAAAGTTAATTAAGGAGAGCCGACCTGAAGATTCGAGCAATCAAAATTCGGGGTCTCATCCATGTGTTGAAGAAGTCTTCCCGGAGTGCAGACCAAGATGTTTAGATCATTCACATGCTCCCTCTCAGTGTCAACACCTTTGCGACCACCAATAAGGAGACCAGCACTAAGACCGTGGTACTTCCCAACAGATGTTAATACTTCAAATAGTTGAGCAGCTAACTCTCTTGTTGGAGATATTATGATGCTACCAACCCCATCCTCTGGACCCCATTTCGCCCTATATAATTTTTCCAAAACCTACAAGGCAACAAGACATAGATGCACAATAAAGTTTCAACTTCTGACTACTCTCCCTATGTAAATAAATTTACACACATAGAATTATATTCATAAGTGGCTTGAGACAACTAGCTCAAGCAACTATCTTTGTAAACTTAAGACAATCTAAGTTATCCCAATACTCCTTCAGCTTAAAAACTGTGTTAGGCAATAAATAGTGATTTGAAGAAGCCAATTGCCAAATCTTCCAGACTTGTGTATCTATTAATTTTGTGAGCATTTAAATATCAAAGTAAAGAAAAGTTTTCCTGGAGTCACCATCGTAATTATATGTAAATTGATAATCAAAGTATTCTAACAGAGTCGTGAAATAAACATATGCAGCTAACAAACTGATTCATTCAAAGTGGCACTAACCGGAATGATAAAAGCCAGAGTCTTCCCTGACCCTGTTTTGGCGGCGCCAAGAATATCACGGCCGCAGATGGAATGAGGTAATGAAGCCCTCTGAATGTCGGTCATCTTAGAATACTTGGCGTTTTTCAGACCATCTTTCGTTTTCTGAGAGATAGGCAGTTGAGAGAACTTATGGCAGCCGGTGTAAGGAGAGAAGACACCTTCATCATTCCGGCCAATGGGAGCATCTTTTGGAAATGGCGGGAGAGACAATGGGTTAGAGCCAGAGTCGGGCTTGCCGGATTCGATCCATGAGTCGAGCAGTTCGATCTCTTGGGTCTCCGATAATTTCTTTTGTTTGTTGAAGTTCCTGGATTTGGGGCGTCTCATCTTTCAGTAGGGTGCCTCGGAATCACTGGGTATTTTTTTTTTGGAAGAGGCTCTGCAGCAGTGCGCAGCTTCTTGTATTTGCTTATATTTTCAGCGCCTGACCGGCTGCGTGTAAACTCCTACAAAGATATCAAGACATTAGCGCACACAAAAAAAAAGATGCATAATAAACTGAAACTTCAGTAAGCACATTGTTGGTTTGATTTGGTTCAGTTTTCACGACGATAGCTGTTTATTTCTTGTCTGAATTGAAGTTTGATTTCGCAATAATACTATATTGAGAAATAGAGTAGAGGTGTGAAATTGGAACCGGATAGAACAAGTTCAGTCCTCAGCTTGAGGAAGGGAAGGGAAGAAGGCGGCGGCTGTGGAAGGGATGATGATGATGCAGTCGGGGGAGTGTAGTGTTAAATAGAATTAGGTCTGAAAAAATTATATATATATATATATATATATATGTTAAAGCCCAGCCAGCAGGGAGAATATGGTCTTTAATTAAAAATAAGCAGATTCTACTTCTTCTTCTTCTTCTTCAAAGCTTTTACTTTCAAGTTCAATTCTTTGTGTTCACGATTCATTGATGAAGTATGCTTCTAGAATCGTGAAACAAGGGTCCTTAGGTGTTAATGATAATCAATGAAAATGAAGGACAAGGAAGGAGACTCAGACTAGAAACCTGATGAATATCGGAATCGGCGGTAATGATGATGGTTAGCGGCAGATCTGGGACGATCTTGGAACCACCGAAGCAAAATCTGAGACGTTGTTGAAAGAAAGAAAGAAAGAAAGAAAGAATGAGATAGCTATCAAGAAATTGGACTAAAAGCCACACATGAGTTCGACACAATCGCAATCTTCCTCTCTAAGAAGAACGAACACTGTAGGTTTGTTTGTTTGTTTAATAGATTCTCATTCTCTCGCACAAGGGAATGAATGCCACACATGAGTTCGGCGACGGCGACCGCAAGAGAAAGAAAAACAAATTAGGGCTAACCTGATCAGTAAGTCCTATCCAATTTTATTTTATTTTATTTTTATTCTCGGGCTCACCCTTTACCGGATTATTAATCCAGCACCTAACGGAGCCCCGGCATAATATTAAACGCTTTTTTGTCTACCTAAATTGGATCATTAATTAAAATATTAAATCAACTTATTTTATTTTAACTAGCATTTAGCACGATTAATAATATAAAAAATTGTGAAAAAAAATTATGAATAATATTTTTAATTTGTTAGGTTGCAAGTTCAAAACATACCTCTAGCATTTTTAATTTTATTTTTAACCGTTTTAAATTTAAAGGTGGGTCAACCCACAATCCGACCTAAGTATCCAAATTAACCACAGCTCTCGACCCGGCAATCCGGACATTTTAAAAATTAAGCATCATTATATATATATAGATTAGTTAGTTAAAAAGTTGAACTTATATTAATATTAAAACGTCCCGCGTTTATCAAATTTGGTGTTGAATTTAAAATATAAAGTCTTTGTAGCCTAGTTGGTTAAAAAGTTGAACTTATATTAATATTAAAACGTCCCGCGTTTATCAAATTTGGTGTTGAATTTAAAATATAAAGTCTTTGTAGCCTAGTTGGTTAAAAAGTTGTACTTGTTTTGTTAGGTTGCAAGTTCGAAACATACCTCTAATATTTTTAATTTTATTTTTAACCGTTTAAAATTTAAAGACGGGTCAACCCACAATCCGACTCAAGTATCCAAATTAACCACAGCTCTCAACCCGGCAATCCGGACATTTTAAAAATTAAGTATCATTATATATATATAGATAACATTGGAATGATGGGTCAAATTCCTAGCTTCATAGAATAAATAGGTCAAGATTAATAATTATAATCTAATATAATCCAAATTAGTGTTTTTATAATTCTCAAATTTTAGTCTTTTAGTTTAGAATTCTAATTTTAAATTATTATTTTTTATAGTTTTTAAATAAAAATATATTATTATTTTATCATTTAAAATATTAAACTAAAAAAAAAATTAAAAACTCAAATGCCAAACCTATATATATATATATATATATATATATATATATATATATTTAATAATTAATATTTCTAATTTATTTTAATTTAAAAAATTAAATATCAAACTATTATTTATTTTTTTAAATTATAATATTATTAAAAATATATATATGAAACTAATATTTTTTTAATTTAATAAAATATTGTATTTGTTTGAGAATTAATATTCAACCAATTTTTTATACTTTGGTTATTATAATAGATTTTTTCAAATAAATATCTAATAATATAGATAGTATATATTTAAATTGTTATAAAAAGTATAACATTTGACTTGAATTATAATTTTATTGTCAAACAGATTCTAAATGTATTTTTACTAAAATAACTTACTTAATTATTTAAAAAATCACCATATCAAACAAGACCTACTCATACAAATAAACATAATATATTAATTTAAAAATATTCACTGACTCTAGGGACACAGGGACATGATCGGTCTACATTCAAATAAAAAAAAAATCAAAAATTTATTATTTTAACAAATATATAATTAATTAGGTTATTTAAAATCGCTTAACCCTAAACTTTAAATATTCAATACTTCAACCCTCATATTAGTATACCTAATTGTCAATATATTTTTAGTATTCAAAATATTATAAAATTAATGTATTAGTATTTTTATATTAATTGTTAAATTAAATGATTTTGGCTAATATCTAGGAGTTTTTTTTTAAATGGCAGTTGAATTATTTTGCTACTGAAATTACTTACAAATCTATATATATAATTATGCTTAATTTTTAAAGTGTCCGGATTACCGGGGTCGAGAGCCGTGGTTAATTTGGATACTTGGGTCGGATTGTGGGTTGACCCGCCTTTAAATTTAAAACGGTTAAAAATAAAATTAAAAATGCTAAAAGTATGTTTCGAACTTACAACCTAACAAAATAAGTACAACTCTTTAACCAACTAGGCTACAAAGATTTTATATTTTAAATTCACCAAATTTAATAAACGCGGGACTTTTTAATATTAATATAAGTTCAACTTTTTAACTAACTAATATATATATATAATGATGTTTAATTTTTAAAGTGTCCGGATTGCCGAGTCGAGTACTTGGGTCGGATTGTGGGTTGACCCGCTTTTAAATTTAAAATGGTTAAAAATAAAATTAAAATACTAGAGGTATGTTTCAAACTTGCAACCTAACAAAATAAGTACAACTCTTTAACCAACTAGGCTACAAAGACTTTATATTTTAAATTCAACATTTAATTTGATAAACGCGGGACGTTTTAATATTAATATAAGTTCAACTTTTTAACTAACTAATTTATATATATATATATATATATATATATATATATATATATATATATATATATATATATATATGATGTTGAGTAAATGGATATTTGAGTCGGATTGTGAGTTGACGCACCCATAAACTTAAAACGGTTAAAAATAAAATTAAAAATGTTATCCATAATTTTTCTTCACGATTTTTTGTATTATTCCTCGTGCATTTGCACGGACTAAATGCTAGTTTATTTAATAGTTGAAATCATATTAATTTATAGGAATATATTTCTATGTTTTTTTTCAAATGAAGTGATGTATTTCATTTAATAATATATATGGATATAAAATAATTTTTAAGTTTAATATATTTCATAATATTATAATATTATTGAGAAGTAAATTGAATTGAATATAATATAGTTTTTAAATATAAAATTATACACAAGATTGATTTTTAATTTAATATAGTAAATTAAAATAATTTAACTTAAAAGGTAATAAGTTGGAATATATTTTTTTAGGAACAATCTTGTTGAATGTTTTATATAAAAACAATTTATTATATATAAAAATAACTTTAATGTTTTATGTTTATACATTGTTTTTTAATTATTTAATATTGAATGAGTTATAATTTGATTAAATTTTAATTTATGTTAATTAAAATAAAATAAATATATTTATTAAGTTATTAAAATATTTTAACATAGTTATGATATGTAAGAGGATGTGTGTATGTAAAGCAATTTGTTGGGCCTTAGGTAATTTTTTAATTTTTTTAATACTTTTTTTTTAAATGAGGACAAATATATATTAATATAAATTTTTATACTTTAAAAATAAATAAAAGAAAAATTATTCAAAAAAGTAAAATATATATATAAGGTGAAATAATGAGAATTATATATATATATATATATATATATATATATATATTAAAGATTTTATAAAATTAGTCTTATTATAATGTTAATAAAATTTTATTTAATGTATAATTATATACAAAATATTTTTAATTATTTTATGGTTCAATTATTTCAATATTAAATGAGTTATAATTTGATTAAAATTTATATATTAATTAAAATAAACATATTTATTAAGTTAGTTATTAAATCATTTTAATAAAATTATAATACGTGTGAGAAAAAATATATATGTGTGAAAGAATGTATGTGAAAAATGTGCATATGTATGCGAGAGTTTAAATAGGATATATATATATATATGAGACATATTAAATATAGGGATAATATGCTTTATATATTTAATTAAGTTTGTTTATATATATATATATATATATATATATATATATATATATATATATATATATATATATATATATATATATAATATTTTTCTTTTTATATTTATTTTGGTTCAAAATTTTTTCTTGAATATATATATATATATATATATATATTTTTTTTTTTAATTGTTATTTTTTATATATTTTTTTAAAATTTATATACTAAATATTTAAAATAGTTTAAAATATGATAGAATTGTTAATTTATGTTCAAAATATGCACAAATCCCTCTTATATATGTTATATCATTTTTTTTCTAAGTTTTACCGCGGAATATTTTTTACATTCGTCTTGAAATGACTTTTCAACTTCATTTTCAAACGACGATGCATGTGTTTTGTTCAATTTCTTGACAACAATATTGCAGACTAAGACGATGACGAACTTTGTTAAGTTATGGAGCCTACACTTATAATAAATTTTACATTGTTAATTAGAGTTTATTGAGTTTTCTTTTTTTGGTTTTGGGCTTGGACCTGACCAAAGTTATTTAGGTTTTTTACCCTATAAATATGTGATTATTAAGGGTTTACATTGAGAGATAGAATTTTAGAGAGATAAAGTGTGAGGCAAAAACTCTATATTCCTTCTTCTTCATAGTAAATCTAGTGGTGGCTGAAGTGGATGTAGTGTGTTCTTGTGTTATTCTTTCTTGTGTTTTTACAGATTGTTTTCAAGCTGGTCGGATTTGGGAGATACAAATCCTAACAACTGATATCAGAGCAGCTAGGCTAGATCTGAGCATTTGAAACAATGGCAAGTGAGAACAGTATAGGACATGGGATTGGAAGATTTGATGGGACAGATTATGCCTTCTGGAGAATGCAGATTGAAGATTATCTATATGGAAAGAAGCTTCATGTTTCTTTGAGTGAGAAACCAGAGAAGATGGATGAAGCTGAATGGAAACTCCTTGATAGACAGGTTTTGGGAGTTGTCCGATTGACGCTAGCCAAGACGGTTGCTCACAATGTAGCAAAGGAGAAGACCACCATGGGTCTGATGAAAGATCTTTCTGATATGTATGAGAAACCATCTGCTAACAACAAGGTACACTTAATGAAAAGACTCTTTTACTTAAGAATGGTTGATGGTACTTCTGTCACTACTCATTTGAATGAATTCAATACAATTGTGAATCAATTGCTATCTGTTGAGATTGATTTTGGGGATGAAGTTAGTGCCCTGATTTTGTTAGCATCTCTACCAAATAGTTGGGAACCTATGAGGGCAGCAATTAGTAATTCAGTTGGAAATGCTAAACTGAAATTTGTTGAAGTTAGAGATCGTATTCTTGCTGAAGAGGTTCGTAAAATTGATTCTGGTGAAACATTCAAAGGTTTTACTCTAAATGTGGAAAACATGAGAAAAGGTAATGATAGAAATTTCAACCGAGGTAAGAGAAGATCTATGTCAAGGAGCAGGAGGAGTTAGTCCAAGTCTGGGAGGACATTTGAGTGTTGGAATTGTGGTAAACATGGTCATCTGAAGAGGAACTGCAAAGCACCGAAGAAAAACGGTGATGATAAAAATGATGCAGCCAACGTTGTTACAGAATCTGTCACTGATGCGTTACTTCTGTCTGTTGATAGCCCGATAGATTTATGAGTTTTGGACTCAGGAGCGTCTTTCCACACCACTGCTCACAAAGAATTAATGGAGAATTATGTGGCTGGAAACTATGGGAAAGTTTATCTCGCAGATGGTGAGCCACTGGATATTGTTGGCATTGGTGACATCAAATTGAAGATGGCAAATGGTTCTGTTTGGAATATTAATAAGGTGAGTCACATTCCAGGTTTAATGCGCAATCTGATTTCTGTTACACAACTTGATGAAGAAGGTCACAATTTCAGTTGTGGAAATAGTGCGTGAAAGGTGACTAAATGAGCAATTGTTGTTGCTCGAGGTCATAAAACTGGAACGTTATACACGACTTCAACTTGCAGAAAAACAGTTGCTGCTGTAGTTGATGACTCGAAGAACAGTGAGTTGTGGCATTGTAGGTTGGGCCATATGAGTGAAAAAGGGATGAAAAATCTTTTGAAGAATGGACAGATTCCAGAACTGAAGTCTGTTGAACATCAGTTATGTGAAAACTGCATTCTTGGAAAACAGAAATGGGTGAGTTTCTTAAAGATTGGGAAGGAGCTCAAGAAAGAAAGACTAGAGTTGGTACACACTGATGTGTGGGGACCTGCACCTGTTTCTTCTATTGGCGGATCATACTACTATGTGACTTTTATAGATGATTCAACAAGAAAAGTATGAGTTTATTTTATGAAGCACAAGTCTAAAGTATTTGTTATTTTCAAGAAGTGGAAGGCTTTGGTTGAAAATGAAACAAATCAGAAAGTTAAGTGCTTAAGATCCGACAACGGAGGTGAATATATCAATTCAGATTTCAAAAAGTATTGTGCTGTGAATGGGATCAGTATGGTGAAGACTGTTCCCCGAACGCCTCAAGAGAATGGAGTAGCTGAACGAATGAATCGAACATTGAACGGGCGTGCTAGAAGCATGAGATTGCATGAAGGGCTGCCTAAAACCTTATGGGCAAAAGCTATAAATACTGCTGTCTATTTTATAAACAGGGGACCCTCTGTTCCTCTTGAATTCAGAATTCCTGAAGAAGCCTGGAGTAATAAAAATGTAAACCTTTCTTATTTGAAAGTGTTTGGTTGTTTATCATATGTTCATATTAATGAATGTGATAGGAGCAAGCTTGATCCAAAGTCTAATAAATGTTTTTTTATTGGTTATGGTGATATCGAGTTTGGTTATCGTTTCTGGGATAATCAAAATCGGAAGATCATTCGTAGCAGAAATGTTATCTTCAATGAACAGGTTCTCTACAAAGATTGTGTTGGGAATACATCAGATGGTGATTCCAAGTTGGAAGAGACTGGTACAGTCGATTTGAGACAATTTTCAGCTGAATATATACCGGTTGTCGAAGAAGAACAATGTGTTGTTGAAGATGAAATCGTTGAGAACGTGGCCCCAGAGGTAAATCAGCAAACACCGGTTATACAGTTGAGAAGATCATCAAGGAATCGAAAACCAGTGGAGAGGTGGTCTCCATCTCTGAACTATATCTTGTTGACAAATAGAGGTGAACCTGAATGTTATGAGGAAGCAATACAATCTGATGAATCGATTAAGTGAGAGTCTACTATGAAAGATGAGATGGACTTTTTGATGTTGAATCAGACTTGGGAGCTCACTGAGCTACCAAAGGGAAAGAAAGCACTTCACAACAAATGGATCTTCAGGATTAAAGAAGAACATGATAAAACCATGAGGTACAAGGCAAGGTTGGTTGTGAAAGGATTTCAATAGAAAGAAGGTATTGACTACAATGAGATCTTCTCTCCAGTAGTTAAATTGATGACAATCAGAACTATTTTGAGTTTGGTTGTGAAAGAAGACCTTCATCTTCAACAAATGGATGTCAAAACTGCTTTTCTTCATGGTGATTTAGATGAAGAGATTTATATGCGACAACCAGAAGGATTTGAAATCAAAGGAAAAGATGAGCTTGTGTGTAAGCTTCAGAAGAGTATGTATGGTTTGAAACAGGCTCCAAGACAATGGTACAAGAAGTTCGATAGCTTCATGAAAAGTAACAATTTTTTGAGGTGTGAAGCTGATCATTGCTGCTATATCAAGAGGTTTGATAAATCGTACATTATTCTTCTTCTCTACGTTGATGACATGTTGATTGCTGGAGCAAGCTTGTATGAGATTAACAAGCTTAAGAAAGAGTTGTTTGAAAAGTTTGCAATGAAGGATTTGGGTGCTGCAAAACAAATCCTTGGGATGAGAATTTTCAGGTATGAAGAAGTTCTCAAGCTTTCACAAGAAGAATATGTGAAGAAAGTTCTTAGCAGGTTTAAATTGTATGATGCAAAACCAGTTACTACCTCCTTAGCTAGTCACTTCAGACTATCTAAAGATCAGTCGCCTTCAACAGAGAAGGAGAAAAATTACTTGGCCACTGTTCCGTATGTCTCTGCCATTGGTTGTATTATGTATGCGATGGTTTGCACAAGACCAGACATAGCACATGCAGTGGGAGTTGTTAGCAGATTCATGTGCAATCCAAGTAGACAACATTGGGAAGCAGTTAAGTGGATACTACGATACTTAAGAGGAAGTACGGGTCTCGCTTTGTGTTTTCGAAAGTCTAATATGGGTTTAGAAGGATATGTTGATGCTGACAATAGTGGTGATGTTGATAGTATGAAGAGCACAATAGGGTACATTTATACTCTGGGAGGTACTGCAATCAGTTGGGTATCAAAATTGCAGAAGATTATTGCTTTTTCTAGTTGTGAGGCAAAGCATGTTGCTGTGACAGAAGCTACTAAGGAGATGATGTGGTTACAACCCTTTTTGCGAGAATTGGGTCAAGACTACGAGGGAAGTGTGTTGCGATGCGACAGTCAGAGTGTCATTCATTTGGCAAAGAATCCTGTTTATCATGGCAGGACGAAGCATATACAGGTTCATTATCATTTTATCCGGTCAGCTTTAGAAGATGGAGTATTAGCTCTTGAGAAGATTCCCGGGAGTGAGAATCCAGCTGATATGTTGACGAAAGCTGTGACAAATGAGAAACTGAAGTTGTGTGCAACTTCAGTTGGTCTTCTTCGTTAAGACACCGAATAGAAATCCACTACCGATCGAGAGATGATGAAGTTAGTCTCCAAGTGGGAGATTGTTGAGTTATGGAGCCTACACTTATAATAAATTCTACATTGTTAATTAGAGTTTATTGGGTTTTCTTTTTTGGGTTTTGGGCTTGGGCCTGACCAAAGTTATTTAGGTTTATTACCTGAATGTTTACCCCATAAATATGTGATTATTAAGGGTTTACATTGAGAGATAGAATTTTAGAGAGATAAAGTGTGAGGCAAAAACTCTGTATTCCTTCTTCTTCTTCATAGTAAATCTGGTGGTGGCTGAAGTGGATGTAGCTCAATTTGAGTGAACCACTATAAATCTGTGTGTTCTTTTTTTTTTTTGGGAAAACAGCTTAGTGCCATTTCATTAAAAAAAACCAAAAGAGGGAAAAAAATACAAAAGTTTAAGATCAGATCTAGACAATTTCTAGATTTGACAATGAAACAATAATTGAATTACAGACAATAACAATAATCAATTAGCGCCTACAGCGTTTTTACTTTTATTCTACTTGTGACCTTCTCAAACGAAATATCCCATATATGGCAAAGCTTTCTATTCTCTTCATTCTTTTCGATTCCTCTCCAGGATTAAATGAGTGCATTTTCATCTGAAGTTATATCTCTCCAAATATTTTCAGCGGTTCTACTTCTTCCACTGTGAGTTCTTGAATTTCTTTCTTTCCAGATATTGTAGATTACTACTCAAAAGTAGCATTTCAACATACTTACATAGAAGGATCTTCCTTTTGCTTTATTCTTCATCCACTCTTGGATTTCTTCCCATATTCTTGGAAAGTTGATGATGTTCATGTTTGCAGCATACATCCTCCAGATTTATATTACAAAAGAGCATTCCCCAAATAAATGGTTTATGCTTTCATCAACTCCCGAACATAGGACACAGTTGATATCAGGAATGTTTATATATTTTCGAATTCTGTCTTTTGTTGTCAACCTTTTCCTGTATACCAGCCAGAGAATAAATTGGTGACGAGGAATAATCTTTGGAGACCATACCACATTATGCCAATCTACCTCATGTCCTCTTGTTCTAACCATTTCCCATGACTTTTCTGTAATAAACTTCTCATTGCTTTATGTTTTCCATCTTATTTCATCATTATTTTCATTGAGTTGCTTCTGCCTCATTAGGTTTAGGATTCTATCACCTTCTGGAATACGCTTCAAAAGTGAATCACATCTACCTTCATATATGTCTCTAAATGAGTACTTGATGTATTCTCTTCTAACTCTGTTTCCTTGCATTTCTTCTTTGAATATAATGAGAATATTATCCAGCCAAGGATCATGCCAGAATAGTACCCCTCTTCCATTTCCAATTGTGGTTTTCACCATTTGAAAGGCATCTTTTCTTGTTTTTAGGATTTTCTTCAATGACCATGCCATTCTTTCGTTGATGCTTAGTGTCCAGATAATATGTTCTTCTTTCATAAATCTTGTATGCACCCATTTGACCCATAGGGAGTCCGCTTTTTGCTCCAACTCCCATAAGCTCTTGATGGTGAGGGCTTTGTTCCATTCAACACAACTTTTTATTCCTAGTCCTCATTCTTCTATGGGAGTGCAAACATCCTCCCATTTGACTTTTTTTCCTCCTCTGCCTTGTGTTCCCCATATGTAGTCTCTCATGATTCTATCGAGTTCATCCATTACTTTCTTTGGGATGACTATCTGTTGTGCCCAGTAGCCAATAATTCCAAAAACGACTCTTTTAACGAGCTCGATTCTACCTACATAAGACAGTTTTTTCGTAGCCCAACCCAAAACAGAATTTCTAACCTTTTCTACCAGTTGTCTAAAGTGATTGTATCGGAGTTGTTTTGATGACAGGGGTACTCCAAGGTATTTCACTGGTAGTTCACCTTCCTTGATTCCCATAATATTGAAAATGTTTTCTTTCCTTTCTTCATTAACCCCTCCATAGAAAGCCTGACTTTTGTCCTCATTGATGTATAGACCTGTAATACTCGAAAAGATTGTTAGAGCTTCTTTGATTATACTAACAGATTCAACATCCGCATAAGCCACAAAAAATAGATCATCTGCAAAACATATATGGGTTATTGCTTCTTCTTTGTAGTACGAGTGAAATTTGAAATGATGACTTCTCAGAAGCATTTTTAAAATGCAGTCAAGAATTTCCATTATTAAGACGAATAAGTAAGGAGATATAGGGTCTCCTTGCCTTACTCCCCTTTCACCCTTGAAAAAACCTCCATGAATATCATTCACGCTCACAACAAAGTGAGGAGTGGAAACACATTGCATAATCCAATCAATGAAAATAATTGGAAAACCTGCAGCAAGGAGGAATTCGTGGATTGATCCCCATCTGATCGAGTCAAAAGCTTTTTTAATGTCAATTTTGAAAGCCACACGTGGCGATATGTTTTTCTTTCCATATCCATTAAATAAGCTCTCTGCATGAGTATGATGTTATGGGAAATAGAGCGTTTGAGAATAAATGTTGATTGCCCTAATCCTACAAGTTTATCAATAACTGTTTTCAAACGTTACGAAATAATTTTTGAAATAATTTTATAAATAACATTGCAACATGAAATAGGACGAAAGTCCTGAATTTTTTCCGGAATTGAATTCTTAGGAATCAAATTCAACACTGTGACGTTCCATTGCTTCAACATTTTCCTGTTTTGGAAGAATTCCAAAACCCCTTCGCTTACATCTTTACCCATTATTTCCCAGTTTTCTTTGAAGAAGTTCGCGTTGAAACCATCTGGCCCTGGGCTTTTATCCCCTTTAATCGAAAACACAACTTTTCTAACTTCTTCCATACTGACTATTGTAATCAATTTGTTACCATTTTCTTCACTGATTTTCCATTGCACAATCTGTTGAAGCAATCTTCGGTTGTCCTCTATTATTGTGCTAGTTTCTGTTCCAATCAGCTCTTTGTAGAAACTTATTGCTTCCTCATGAACTGCTTTTTGTCCCTGTAAAACATCTCCATTTGAGTTTGTGAGCTTTAGGACCTGATTTCTGAAATTCCTTGATGAACAATTTTTATAGAAGAAAGAAGTATTCTTGTCTCCTAATGAAAGTCAATTTTCTCTAGATTTTTGCTTAGCAAAACTTTCCTCTTTAGAACAGAGGTCTCTGAATCGCGTAAGAGCCTCTTTTTCCTCTTCCCTGTTATAAGGTAGATTTGGGGCTCTTAGTGCCTTGCTTTGTATTTCCTCTAGTTTCGTTTTGGCTTCCTCTACTCTTTTAGAAATCCCACTATATTTTTTCCGGTCTAGTTTATTCAGCTTCCCTTTCAGTAATCTTAGTTTCTCACAAACTCTAAACATCTTTGTTCCATTAATTTTGATGTTCCAAGTTTCATTAAATATTTTATTAAATTCTTCATCTTTCATCCAGAAGTTGAAGAACTTAAAGGGTCTTTTCTGTTTTTTCTCTTTTTCCTAAAAGAATTTCAAAGGGCAGTGATCAGAGATACCTGGTTGCAAAACCTGTATTTGGCTTCTTGGGTAAAATTCCACCCATTTTTCATTCACTAAGCCTCTATCAATTCTGCTCTTTCTCATGTTGTCCGCCCCTCTTGTAGTTGACCATGAAAATAGATTACTTGAGAAAGACGGTTCAATGTAGTTTATGTCTCGAATGCATTCATTGAAATCTTGCATGTCTTGTGTTATGTCTGTCTCAGGCTCTCTTTCATTCCTGAATCTTGTAACGTTAAAATCTCCCATAATAACCCATGGTTCGTCGTCCGTAATGCTTCTTCTTAAATCATTCCAAAGTGTCTTCCTCTTTGTCCCAGAGTTGCTTGCATAAACTACCGCAAAAAATATTTTTACCCTTGTCATCAAATTGATAACCTCTGTCAAAATAACTTGCTTGCTTTCAAAAAATTTCTTGATTTCAACCCTTCTTTTATCCCATCCTACCCAGATTCTACTTTTAATCCCATCAGAGTTATGAATAAATTCTCATTCTTCTTTGAAGCAACCTTGGGCAACATTCTCTATTTGACTTTGTCTGACTTTTGTTTCAATAATTCCAAATACTGTGATTTCATTCTTCTCTGTTATTCTTCTAACTTCTCTTCTTTTTATGGGGTCATTTAACCCTCTAATATTTCATGTCATTAAGTTCATTAATGAAAAGAAGATGTTCCAGCTTTACTTCCCCTTCCTTTACTTTTTCTTCCTTTCTGTTTTTCCCATATAGCAGGGCTATAAGGAATTGTATTTTCCTTAATTTTCTTACCTTCTTGTTTGGGATTTTTGTGTTTCTTTGGTCAACTTTTTTTTGAATTGGAGATTGTACAGTTTCAATCGATTCAGCTACCACTTCTTTATCTTTCTCATTTCCTTCACCCACTTCCCCTTTATTGCTTTCTCCCACACTTTCCCTTTCCACAACCTCTTCGGTATTGATTCTTGCTTCCAATTCAAGTTTCTTTGTTACCTCTTCATTCTCAGCCTTTGATTCTGAATCTCTTATCACTCTGTATTCCTTCCCCTGTTCTTCAAAACCATGTTCTGAATTTCCTTCCTTATCTTGATCCTTTTGTTTACTCAATACTGATTCTTTAGTAACCATTTTGTCTTTTATTCTCAACCTTTTCCTTTTCCAACATTTCTTGTTCTTCTTTCTGTTTCTTTTCTGTCTCTGTCTTTGTCTCTTTCTCTATCTTCTTCTTCTTTTCTTCTTCAATTATTTTCGGGCACTTGTAACAGACATGTTCGAATGTATTACAGTCAAAGCATCTATTCGGCCTCCACTCGTATGAGATTCTCATAATTGTGGGTTCAACTTTTCTGTCTGTTACCGTCATCTGGTATGGAAGATTTGATCCCGGGTGTATCTCAATGCACATACTAGCATAAGTCATATGCTCACCTTTTTCTGTAGTTGGGTCCATGTAGAGTGGACTCCCCAATAGGCTCGCAAAGTGACTTAATGCTTCAGGGTTATACATGTGGGGAGGGATGTTGCGCAATTGGAACCAGATTTGCGCAGTTTCTTTGGGCTTGCTGAAGAGGTTCATACCTTCTGTCCATTTTTCGAGTTTCATATAGTTTTTTCCAACAAATGTGTGCCCATTGATCAGAATACTTTAGAGATCTGATCCTTCTTTGAATTTGAGAAAGTACAAGTCATGAATGTTTGATGTTACCTTTTCTAGACCATTTTCCCTCAATTGTTCCATTAAAGTTTTTTTGGTTACTAGAAATGGCACATTGTTTCTTCCGATGAAGTTGCCCACTATGACATTCTTCCATGAATTTACGCAGTTTTCCTCAACTTCTTGGGGTAGTTTGAATTCAAACGGGGAACCGATAATTTCAACTTTTGGCTTAAATGTTCCAAGAAAAATCTTTCCCCTCTCTTGAACTGGATTGTCAGCTTTTGTTTCCCCTATGTTCTTCTGCCCTACATTCTGTTTCTGTTGTTCATTCTGCTCGTTACTCTGGTTTCGCCCTGTTTTTCGATCATTCCCTTGAGTTTTTCTTTGTTCTTCAGCTTTCTTCCAGACCTGGTCTACATTCAATTAGAATTGTTCTTGATGAAGTAGACTCTGGTTTTGGGGCATTTAGAGAGCTCTCTCAAAGTTTCAACAGACCAGCTCACAATAGTATCGTACTCCTCTTTTTTGAGGAGATTCCAGTCTTGTAGGTAATGTAGGTTGAGCTGCTCTGTGTACTGTTGGCTTTTCTCTTTTCTTAAAACGATTTGGCCTTTCTTTCCCAGTATCAATAATTTCGTTATCTGATTTCTAAGTCCTTTCAGATTGGCCCTTTCATTAAAACCAACCCTCCATTTCCTCGGGTCTGTTTCTTTACCCAATACTTTCGCTGCCATTCTTTGTATTTTTCCTGTTTCACCCAGATTTTCTGCATTAATTCTTTCTCTTTTCAATTCTTTCTGAATTATTTTCTCTGCTTCTTCGTCTGAGTCAGGTATCTCAATAGTCTCAAGTTGAATTTGATTCTCATTAGAATCCGAGTTAATGACCTGTGCATTTTTATTTCCTAGACTATTTTCCAGAACTACTCTATCTTTTCCTAGAGCATGTCCTAGACTATCACAATCTAGGCTATCAGCATGTATTCCACTAACAGTTCTATTATCATTTTCATTCATCTCATGAGTGTTATTGGGATTGGTAAAAAACATACCTGGCGTGTTGACTGCAAAATCTTTATTATTGCTCTTGCTCACGTCAGTCAGATTTCCACCATTTCCTCCTGACTTTGGAGACCCATGATTTTCAAAGAGGATATTCGTGTGATTCTCTCCTAAGCCTATGTGGAGGTTAGTTGCATTCGAATTTTCTATCTTAGGATCAGGGGAGCATGTGCTGGATTCACCCATTGCCCGATTAAGAGAGTTGGCCAGGCTTGTACCAACTGTTGACAAAGAGGGAATTTCCCCGTACTGCTGAAGCTACAATGTTTGCAAAAGTCATATTTAAAGTGGCCAACACGGACAGATTCGTGTCAGCGAAGCTTTTAACAACTTTACAGTACACATAGGTTTGAAATTGATTTCCTGATGTACTCTAGTCTTGACCGAGAGATCAATGAGTAAATTTAGTAGATTTCTGCGAAAAGACGACCCTTCCGACCGAGAGATGAAATCACGACGCACACGGAACACGGATCGCACAAATCGCACAGATGGCACAGTTCGCACGGCAACGAATGGTGTGTGATTTCTTTGCGACTGCGATCGAGGGTTTCTTCAACGACGATTACGACCGCGACGGCATATCGCGGCACACACGGCACGCTGATCGCACAGTTCGCACTTCACCTAGGGTTTTGCCGTCGTGTCTCTTTCTTGTGTTATTCTTTCTTGTGTTTTTACAGATTGTTTTCAAGCTGGTCGGATTTGGGAGATACAAATCCTAACAAACTTGTTATTCATTTGTCTCATTCACATTTAAATATTGTGTGTTTATATTGTGCCTTCAAAATTATCTCTAAAACATAAATAATTTTGATATTGAAAGAGGGGAAGATGTCTGATAGTCGTATAATTAAAATGCAAATAACATGATATGATTGCGAAATATAAAATATGATATTGTAATACAAAAATCGCAATATATTTGAATATATCGGCTAGACAAACTTTACACCAAAAGAAAATAATGATTATCTCCTTAGTGAGAATGTATGTAATTTGATTTGAAGACGAAATGAGTATATATTACTCAAAATATGTTTAGTCAAAATCTAATAAACACAACATAGTTGATCCCCTCTTCTAGCCTAACGATAATAAGATGTGGATTCTCTCAGCCTCCCTAAAGTATTAGGGTTCGAGCCCGTCAGACATCAAGTTTTGTGCCTAGTTAAATGGTTAAGTGTGTTTACGGGCTATATGTTTAACCCGTGTGAATTAATTGCACTCTAAGGAAAAATGAAACTCAGTGTTAGAAAAACATAATTGAAAATTTAGACAATCAATTATCTTAAATTAGCATCAAAAGAGTTCAAATTTCGATTCGATTGTATAATACAAATTGTTTAAACTTATAGTTAAGTTTTTCATTTTGTTCATATTTGAAAGAGTTTAATTATTTCAAACAAAAATAAATATATAAAGAATAATTTCAAACAAAAACAAATATATAATAATAATTTTAAATAAAAATAAATATATAAGAAATAATTTCAAGTAAAATAATGTATAATGAGATATTCAAACATAGTTAAATGTATAAAAAAAATTACAATTATTGTCATTCATTTATTCAAATAGTTTGTGACTTTATAAATTATTATTATTATTATTATTATTTTTTATTTTTTTTTGTAAATAATCAATAATTAATTATAAATATCTAATATTTAATATAAAATGTAAGTTTTTTAAAATCTATAAATTAAAAAATATATTGAGTTTATCTGTTGTGAGAATTTTTTATTTATTTTTATGTTATATATATATATAATAAATGATTGGGAGAGAAAATATATGAGAGAATTAAGTGTTGTATAAATTTTATTTTTTTTCTCCCTTCACTTTATTATTATTTTTTATATTGAGAGATTAAATAGAGTGCATGAATGTTTCACAAGTACAGTTTTTTTTTATGTATTTTTGCAAATAATTAAATTAATTTATAAATATATATCTCATATTTAATATAAATATAAGTTTTTTTTTTAAATCTATTAATTTTGTTTGCAAGTGAAGAAGTTTTTATGTAAAAATATATTTGTGTGAGAGGTCAAATGCATAATACAAATAAAATAAAAGACCACTTAAAGAATGTTTTACTAACTAGTTTTTTTTTTTATATATATATATATATATATATATATATATATATATATATATATATATATATATATATATATATATATATATATATAATGATTTATTTTAAAGAAGTGAACTCAATTATGGGGAAATTGGACTAAATGACCCTACAAATAAGGGAAATTGCCTCCGTGGTCACCAGATAATTGAAATTGATCTGGTGACCACTTAATTTTTTTTGGACGAAATTACCCTTTTCGCGTAACGCGAAGGGACTTCGCGTTTCGCGAAGTGAGACGCTGTGAAAAGTCCAGAATACCCTTACTATATAATAAAATCCGGCCATCTTTTTTTCATTTCTTTTCTTCTTCTTCTCTCTCTTCCCTTCCGCTTTTCTCCTCCTTCTCTCTAATCTCGCCGGCGACGGAGTTCAACGGCGGCACTCAATGAGCTCCACGACGAGCACAAGCACTGTAACAATTGGTAAGTTTATGTATTTCAAGTTTATTGTTGTTCATTTATGCATTTTCGAATCACTGCGTTGTTTAGGGTTTCATCTGATGATACTTCCCGTTTCGCTAAGTACTTCCCGTTTCGCTAAGTACTTCCCGTTTTGCTAAGTACTTCCCGTTTCGCTAAGTACTTCCCGTTTCGCGAAGGGTTTCCATTTCACAGTATTAATTATCCCGTTTCCCATTTTTCTTGCAGCCGAAGTTTTCGTTTTCTATAATGGAGAGTGGAAAGTTGATGCTAATGGAATATGGTTTTTTGATGCCTCTTCAATCAAAACATTGGATTTACCCCAAAGTACTCGTTATGCTGAATTAATTGATAAACTCCATGAAAGACTTCAAGTGCAGAAATCTACCTATGATTTAGTGCTGCAAGTGAAGTATGATATTCCGAATATCACAAATCCTAAACCCGTTTTTATTGAAGATGATGAGGATCTGAACATATATTTATCACGCTTGATTTTGGGTAGAACCGTGTCACCATTGTGTGTGTCTGTAGTAGAGAAGTCACAATTTACTAAAGAAAAGATACCACTACTTACCTACCCAACTCAAGAAAGTATTCTCCCACAATTTACTCAGAAAATTGTACCAGAAGCTTTACCCTCGGAGGTCTTTGTTGAAAGTAATGAAGCCGGAGATAACTCTTTGCCTCACATCCCACTTACTCAGGACTTGCATGCATCGATACCTACACCACATAGTGCGAGAAGAGCATCAACGGGTACACCTACTAGTGCAAGAAGATCATCATTGGGTACACCATGTAGTGCAAGAAGATCATCATTTGGTACACCATCGACAGACATATCACCGACAGACATATCACCGACAGACCCCTCATTTGCGTTGGCGTTAACTACTGAAACTGTATTGGAAGTCGGTGCCTTGTTTGAAAATAAAAAAGAACTACAACTGATGCTATATAAATATGCGATGGCTAATCATTTTGAATTCAAGGTGGAGAAGTCAAGAAAACATCTTTGGTATGTGAAATGTTTGGATGAGAAATGCAAGTAGAGATTGCGTGCCGTGAAAGGTAAATTATCTGAGATGTTTGAGATCTGGAAATTCGACCAACAACACTCATGCTCAGTTCTATCTAGGCCAGAGAAAAAAATGAAAACACCAGCATGGGTTATTGGGCAGTGCGTGAAGAGTAAGTATATGGACCATCACCATAATCACTTGCCTAAGAAAATAATTGAAGACATGCAGGCAACTTATGGGGTAAATTTGACTTATAATAAGGCTTGGAGGGCTAGGGAAATGGCATTAGTGGCGGTGCGAGG
Organism: Impatiens glandulifera; assembly: GCF_907164915.1. Classification (NCBI taxonomy): domain Eukaryota; kingdom Viridiplantae; phylum Streptophyta; class Magnoliopsida; order Ericales; family Balsaminaceae; genus Impatiens; species Impatiens glandulifera. The sequence goes on along the minus strand of NC_061866.1, from coordinate 54,052,268 downwards.
AACGGTTGAGGATTCATATGAAAAATTACCCTCATACTTATACATGTTGGAGAAGCATAATCCTGGTACCATAACAGACATCCAAACAGACGAGGTCGGGCACTTCAAGTATATGTTCATGTCCCTAGGCCTCTCTATTAGGGGTTTCAAAGCATTTTGTCGTCCCGTATTGTGTGTTGATGCCAGTTTTCTTAAGCACAAGGTGGGAGGTCAACTATTGGTGGCTATTGCATTAGATGCTAATGAACAATTATATCCTGTCGCATTCGGAGTTGTTGATTCAGAGAATAATAACTCTTGGACTTATTTTATGCAAAAATTGAGAGAAGCAATTGGATTAGTTGATGATCTCGTCTTCGTATCCGATAGACACCCAAGCATCGCCAATGCCTTATGTGCTGTTTTTCCAGAAGCATACCACGGTGCGTGCACATATCACATAAAGATGAATATCAACGCGAAATTCAAAACTGATAATTGTCATATGGAGTTTGATATGGCTTCTCGTGCGTACACCGTCCACGAATTCAATCGTTTTTTGACAAGATAAGGGTTAAAGATAATAGGATTGCTGCCTATTTGGAAGAAATTGAATTTCAAAGATGGAGTAGAGCATTTTTCCCCGGTAAGCGATACAATCAACTGACAAGCAATTATGCTGAGAGTTTTAATAGTCAGAGTAGGGAAGCCAGAAAGTACCCCATTTCCTCAATGGCCGATTATTTAAGATTGACAATACAAGGTTGGTTTAATGAGAGAAGAGAAAGAGCGTCCAACCACCGAGAAGTGTTATCTCCAACATATGAAAAGTGGTTACGTGAGGGATTCGAGAAGGCTAGATTCTATACAGTATCATCGCTTAACCGATTCGAGTTTTATGTGCATGACAATCAGTCTCATTTTAAAGTCAATTTGAAAGACATGAACTGCACTTGTAGGGTATTTGAAGTTTCTGGTCTTCCTTGTACTCATGCAATGGCTGCTGTCCGTCACCGCAATTTGGTTTGTTATGACTTTTGTTCAAGGTATTATTCAGCTCACATGTTCAATCTATTTAACCAATTGTTTAATCGTTTTATTTTCCATTCTTACAGATATTACACAACTGAATCTTGGATGAATGCATATGCGGAGACATGTTACCCTGCTGGTGATGAAGACGATTGGGATATTCCCGAAATGATCAAGGAACGCGTATGTCTAAAACCACCTGTCAAGGTTAAGAAAGGGCGCCCACAAACAAAGCGTAGGTCATCTCAAGGTGAGGTACGTAAGGCTCCGAGACGATGCAGCTCATGTGGTGGACTAGGACATAATAGGGCCACATGCAAAGCAGTCATGCCTGCTCCATCTACTGCAAAAGCATCATCATCTAAGCATCATGACTCTTCTTCTCAACAGCACGAGCCATCATCTCAACAATATGAGCCTTTAGATTGATTGGGATAAGTTGTATAAGTGTTTTGTATAAGTTGTATTATGTACTCGGATAAGTTGTACTCGGATAAGTTGTACTCGGATAAGTTGTACTCGGATAAGTTGTACTCGGATAAGTTGTAATCGGATAAGTTGTAATCGGATAAGTTGTAATCTGTATGTTGTATCTAGTTTATTTGTGTACTGAAGGAGTACTTAACGCTTCGTTAAGTGCTTAACGCTTCGTTAAGTGCTTAACGCTTCGTTAAGTGCTTAACGCTTCGTTAAGTGCTTAACGCTTCGTTAAGTGCTTAACGCTTCGTTAAGCGCTTCGTTAAGTAAAACTTGGTTTAAGTGAGTTTAAGTTAGTTACTTGGTACATTGATTTATATGTTCATACATTGATTTATATGTTCAATTCTTTGGTATGTAAATATCATACTACCAACCAACCAGACTACATTAAAACTACAAATATTTTAACATTAAATGTAACTTAAGTTGAAGTTCTACCCAAAATGTAATACAAGTTCAGAATACATACGCACAAGTCAAGTTCTATCCAAAAATCAATAAACGATTACAATACAAACTAAGGTTCTGTAATTTGATGAAATAACCGGACCGCCATCTTTTGTCGAAAAAAGTCCATTTCATTGGAAGTCACCTTCTCTACACCTAAACCAGCAGTCAAGTATTCCATGTGCATAAGCATAAATACACCACAATCCCCACTTTCATCTGCTCTAGGGACTTCCCCATATTTGGCGACTGCATTTTTGGCTGGGTGTGGCAACCTTTTATATGTCAGTTTCTGGAAATTGAAATTAGGATACCGTTTTAGCTCAGCATCACTGGCTCCCATTGCATATATTCGTGGGAACATCTCACACAAAGGTCTCATGTATGGATCGAGATTCCTATAAATACTCGAGTCGCAGTCATAAACGTCAATGTGATTATCTTGTACACGAACGACGCACAGTACCCAATGCTTGTTGCCAATGTTCAAAGGCACGTAAATATCGTCTACTACTGGCCATTCTGGCATATGTCTATGAGGTGCTCCCCAGAAGTACTGAGAAAATACGTCTGCTATTGGAAATTTTTCAGGATCTTTTTTATAGTTCGGGTACTCTCGCCTCATCATATCTGCTAATAAGCAATCCCCTATTGATACTTTGCAATGTTTATATGTCTTGGGATATTGCTCAATCCTTTTGCGCAACAAGTGGCAGACTGCGTCGATTTCCTACAAAATGGGGGAAAAGGCAGCATATATCAAAAACCTTATTCATAACTTAAAGAATTAATATGAAATGCAAGACTTACAGGATCTTTAAGCCATGTGGACTTTGTTAGAACTCTAACAAACAACTTCTTTCGTGCTTCGCAAGTAAACACAGTCTTTGTCTCATCATTGGTAGCTTCATCTTTCAACCAATTCTGTAATTGAACCAACAACTCATCATCAAATTTTTGAAGGGGATTGATAGTTAATGGATCATTCGTCTTTGGCTGTTTTGACAAAGAAGGGTTGGTGTAGTCTTCATCTTTCTTCTGCTTCCTCACTCTTTTTTTGGGAACTACTCCTTTAGGTGGAGTGTTGTATAATTGGAAATCATCATCATCGTTCTCATCATTCCCATCCCTCGAATCCTTCCCATCCTTCCCATCGTTCTCATCCTTCCCATCCGTGGCATCCTTCTCAACCTTGACTTTCTTCTCAACCTTCCCAACCTTGAGTTTAACCTTCCCAACCTTGGCTTTCTTCTCAACCTTCTCAACCTTCTCAACCTTGACCTTCCCATCCTTCTTTTTCTCAATTATTTCTTGCATCATATCGGAGAGCAACATCTCCCCACCATCCACCTTCACATCAGTCTGAATCTCACCACCATCCACCTTCCCATCAGTCTCAATCTCCCCACCATCCACCTTCACATTATTCTCAGTCTCACCACCATCCACCTTCCCATCAGTCTCAATCTCCCCACCATCCACCTTCACATTATTCTCAGTCTCACCACCATCCACCTTCCCATCAGTCTCAATCTCCCCACCATCCACCTTCACATTATTCTCAGTCTCACAACTATCCTGCAAAAATAGAATAACAGTGTGGTCAATGTTTACTTCCCGAAACATTAGACTTCGCTAATCAAAACTTACCTCAGTTTTATCCTCCACCTTCACACTCTCCTCCTCCACCTTCCCATCCTTCATCTCCATCTCATTCGTCATCATCTCCTCCACCTTCCCATCCTGCAAAAAGAAAACAACAGTGTGGTCAGCGTTTACTTCCCGAAACAACATTTGACTTCACTAAGTAAAACTTACTTCAGTTATATCCTCCACCTTCTCACTCTCCTCCTCCACCTTCCCATCCTTCATCTCCATGTCATTCGTCTTCATCTCCTCCACATTCCCTTCCTGCAAAAATAAAACAACAGTGTGGTTAGTTAAGAACAACAAAAGATAATTACTTAACGAAGCGTTAAGTACTTAACGCTTCGTTAAGTACTTAACGAAGCGATAAATATCTTTATCTTACCTCAGTCTTGCCCTTCTTTTCCAATTTGCTCTTCTTCTTCTTCTTCTTCCTCTCCTCCTCCATACTATCTAATTTGACAATTAAAGTGGTCATCCTTTGGTTGGATTTGGCTAATAGCTGTTCGCACATACTAACAACCAACTTTTTCATATAAGCCTTGTGATTTGTTTGAGTTTCTTCGTAAGCTGTTTTCATCTCTTTGAGCTCCTCCTTCACCTCTTTGATGAGCTCCTCCTTCAGCGCTTTTACCTCCTCTTTCAGCTCTTCACATTTACATCCAACAGAAGATGTTGGAGGTAATCCAGGAGTAGTAGCGGATGGGGGGCTAGGAATGTTGGCAGGACTAGATTCATAAGCAAGCTTCCTCTTCAGGTTTACTGCTTCTTTGAGATTAAGCGCAGCCTTTCTCTTCCGGGTGTTTGGTTTGGAAGTAGGTTCTTCTTGTTCATCCTCAGGTTCACTTCCCTCCTCTTCATCATCATAATCCTCCTTCACTAACTTCCCTTCTGTAAATCCCTCAAAAAATTCATCAGTTGACTCATCTATTTGTTCAAAGTCCTCACCACTGTATAACCTCTTCTCCATGGAGGACTCTTCCATCTCAGTTAGATCCGTTGTCTCCAGGGCAGACTTTATCTCGATCAAGGTGTTCTTCCTGTTGGAATGATAGACTAACAACCTTGGGCGTAGAGGATCATTAAGCTCATTCTTTCTAGCAAATTTAGGAACAAAACCTTTGATGACCTCGTATGTCCACACTTGAAATGCCAGTGCAAACCCATAAATGTTATAAGCAAAAGGAGCATAAGGATCAGTACTCTTCTTCTTCTTCTTATAATATTTGTGACTGAGATGTCTCATGTTCTTGTTCAAACCCTTGAGGGTGGCTCTAAAGGTCACTTTCCCCCAAGGAAATCGGAGGAAACTTTCCTCGTCTTCGACCATGTGGAGGATTTTGGCAAATACCACCCTCCTTGGGTCAAATGAAAATAGGTACTGGCAAATCAAGCATACCAGCCCCATCTTCCAGGCATCTTCCTTATCTCTACATTTCAAAAAAACAGTCTCCAAGTCTTGCATTACTACACTCGACTTCCCTTTAAAATATTTTACCAACAGAGGTGGACAACCTCGGCATTCTTCTTCGTTCACCTCAGGAAACCTTCCGAAGTTTAGGCCCGTCACCAAGGCGTACTCTTTCATACCAAACACAAGTTCTTGCCCATTGATATTGAAAGTAATCTCCTTGGAGGTTGAGGTTACCCTCCTAAGCAACATGTGATGTACTATAGTTCCTGAGAACTGCAACACTGGCGCAAAGACTATATATCGGAATTGGGTATTGTACACCTTCTCCACAAGATCCATTTCCTCAAACTTCGTTACAATCTTCTTAAGGCAGAGGGCGCTTTTCCAAGAAATCCGTCCAGGGAAATCAGGAACGGTGGTTTCTGCCATCTACAAAAGGAACAACAACAAAAATGTAAGATCATATACATAGACCACATCAAACGTTAAGTACTTAACGCTTCGTTAAGTACTTAACGAAGCGTTAAGTACTTAACGAAGCGTTAAGTACTTAACGAAGCGTTAAGTACTTAACGCTTCGCTAAGTACTTAACGCTTCGTTAAGTACTTCGCGAATCCCTAAACCAGAAACAATAACCAACAACCAGAAACAAACATGCAAATATAATGCAATAATCAATAACCAGAAACAAACATTAAACGCTAAACCTAACCAAATAAACTGAAACAGCCAAAACCCTAAAACTAAACATGCAAATATGAAAACCCATAACCAAAAAAAGACATGCAACAACCAAAATAAAACTAACCTGAGATTTATGGGGAATCAATGATAGAGAGGGAGGACACGAGGGGGACGGGAAGATCGGCCTTGTCAATGTGTTCTTCAGTGAGACGGTTGTAGAGAGAGAGGAATCGAGAGGATAGAAGAGGGAAAGAAATGAATGTCCAAATGTTTTATTTTTTAAAATATATGGTAAGGCGCGTGCATATACGCGCGCCTCTTCGTCTTTCTACGCGCGCGTGCAGAAGCGTTATGTACTTAGCGAAGCGTTAAGTACTTAACGAAGCGTTAAGCACTTAACGAAGCGTTAAACACTTAACGAAGCGTTAAGCACTTAACGAAGCGTTAAGTACTTAACGAAGCGTTAAGTACTTAACGAAGCGTTAAGCACTTAACGAAACGATAAGTACTTAACGCTTCGCTAAGTACATAACGCTTCGTTAAGTACTTAACGCTTCGTTAAGTAACTAGCAGAAACGATATCATCTGCAAATATCATCACAGCCAAAAGAACAATCAATAAGATGAACCAATATGAACTAATAAACCAATATATGAACAAATATGAACATATATGAACAAATATAACCCAATATGAACAAATATGATTCAATATGAACAAATATCACCAAAAAGAACATATTTAGGGTTAGGGTTTCATTAAGAAATACAAATAAGAACATAAATCTGTTATATAAACATAGATTCGGGGATTAGGTTTCTTATCTTGTAGATTTCATTCATAATAGTCGACGTCGCCGGAGTTTACGCCGCCGGCGACAAAATCCGGAGGAAAGAAAGGAGGAGAGAGAAAGAAAATGAGAGAAATGAAAAAATTTGAGTATATATATCAATACCGTTTCACTTCGCGAAACGCGGAGTCCCTTCGCGTAACGCGAAAAGGGTAAAATCGTCAAAAAAAAAATAAGTGGTCATCAGATCAAAAATTATTAAACATTACCACGGATGCAAATAGCCTTATTTGTAGGGTCATTTCATCCAATTTCCCCAATTATGACCCCTCATTCTAAAATATTTAATTTTTTATTATTTTAATATAAATGAATAGATTATGAATTATGATATTCAAAATGTAATATATATATATATATATATATATATATATATATATATATAATTACACACTAAAAAAACTCAACCAAGTCCAAGTGCTCCAAGACTATGATTATTTTATATGTATATTTGAATAATTATTATTTGTATTTGTATTCTAAGTGACACACAACTCATGGATACTAGAAATACTAGGAGGTTAATTATCATTTGAGTCGGTTGATTTTTCAATAATTTAAATTTAGGTTATAATTTACAGTTGTGTAAAACTACAATTCAACCATCCATGACATGGGGAAATTTGAGCAAATGACCCTAAAAATAGGGTGAATTATTTTTGGTGAGGGTGAATAAATTAAATAGCGCTGGTAACTCATTTTTTTTTTTGACGAAAATGTCCCTATTGCGTCACGCATTCTCAGGTTGCGTGACGCAATTTTTTATTTTTTTTATTTTTTAAAAAAATTTAATTATAAAATTTTTTGGACGAAAATGTCCCAGTTGCGTGACGCAATCCCGTTGCGTTACGCAATCGCGTCACACAACCCCAGGTGCGTCACACAACCCCAGGTGCGTCACGCAACCGCGAGACGAAAAAAAAAAAAAATCGGTTACATCACGCAACTGGAATTGCGTGACGCAAAAATATAATTGTCATTAAAAAAAATGGATCATCAGGCTATTTAAATTATTCACCCTATTTTTAGGATTCACCCTATTCTTGGGGTCACATGCTCAAATTACCCCTGACATGAGTATGAAAAATGGAAAAGAAATAACCATTTATTGAATATGTAAAATAAGAGGGAGCGGGGATTAGCAAATAAAATCAAAATGAGGAAGACATATATATATATATATATTATTATATATTAAGTACTAATAACAGTTCAAAAAGCCATTCCGTCGTGCGAACCCATCTTCCTTAGGACATACACTTCTGCCTAAAAAGGATTTCGATTTAGCTCAGATCTATCCTCCTGTGATCTGAAAATCCTTAGTGAGGAAGAAGAAGAAGAAGTTGAAGAGATGGGTTGCAGAAACAGACAGTTCTCCGGTGAAGAAACTGCCGCCTCCACGTCTTTGAGCGACGCTCTCTTGTTTACTACCATGTGCATCATTGGTTTCCCCGTCGATGTCCACGTTAAGGACGGTTCAATTTATTCTGGAATATTCCACACCGCTTCTGTTCACAATGACTATGGTAAGCTGGCGCCGTAATACCTCACCGCTCAATCAATATGTGTCGGATCACAACAAGTTTTTTTGGATAGAATATATTTTTCCATTTCATCTGTCTCGATTAGATCTATTTTTACTACGATCTTAAGTACTTTTATGTTTATGCAACTTGTGTTTCAATAGGAAAAAGAGAGGGACAGATGTCTGGCATGTTAGTCTTGTTTATTTTGTTTTTGTCTTTTAATCAGAAAATTTAAGGTTATCATTGTCTCTCATTTATTGAGATACTGGGAGTTATCTGTGCATATATATTTTGTTATGATTTAGGTGTTGTGCTGAAACAAGCGAGGGTGATTAAGAGGGGGAAATGTGAAGCTAACATTAAAGGGGAGGACCTAATAGAGACACTCGTTATTTCACCTGATGATCTTGTGCAAGTCGTTGCTAAGGCATGTCATCATTCTCTTCATATCTGGAACTTTAAAATTAATTGTATTCCGTCTTGAATGATTTTCTTAATTTGGCCTATCATCAGGGGATTATGCACCTGGATAGAAATGATTCTGGGATTAGTAGAAGGGATGTCATGAGTACTACGAATCAACCTCAATCTGAAAGCTGTGGTAGAATGATAAAAGGCTTTGCCAAGGACAATGTAGAGAAAGTAGAGTCTGCTCAAACACAGTATGCTTCCAAAACATAAAATCTTCATTGTGCTATTTACTTGTTACACTGAGTATGATATCGTTTTTGCATAAGATACAGATTAGGATAAATCACTGAAACACACTATGATATGACCACAGCTAAACACGTGATGTTGACCTTTATTATCAGAGGTTAAAAACATGATACATACCTCATCTGATACTATGTTCAACACTACGAGCTAGTTTGATTTTGTTTCCAAATAATCTCTTGTCCCATCATTAATTATTTCATCAATAAAAATACCAAATTACCCTACTGTATCCTTTATAAAATGTACACATTAAATTCAAAAGGATATTTTAGCAATTTAACCCAAATAATCCAATTTTTCATCAAACAAGATTTTGATTTCATTATCTAGATTTATTCCAAATAACCACAAAATAAACGACATATACATATTCCTCTATCCGTAGAGTGCATTGATTGTACAAAGATGGCTCTCTCGCATTTGTATTCGAAATAACCTGTTAGTGGAGAAAGACCTTGAAAATAAAGAGACTTAAGGCTAAATAGAGAGCCAAAAAGGTATATTTTGTGTTGTGGTGGAGGCCATCACGAAACATGTGTTGATCATGATAATGTTGAACTTTACTTTGAAGTTGAAAAATGATATGTAACGCATGGTTAAGGAGGTCCTTATGAGAGACGGACTTCCATCACAACTTATTTCTCTTTCCCCTTTTGTCACATGTGTTATATTTGTTAATTGTGTCTTTTTTTTCACTTTTCCTTTGTCATGCTTAGACACATAGAGCCGGTATTCTCAGTGTTAACTAAGCCTTCACACAAATCATGATAATTTACACGTAGTATGTTCCTTGTGAACAACAAATCCACAATAGAAAAAAACTAATCATGGAGTTGTATTGAATGAAGATTCTTGTTATGTAGTTTTGTCAACATTATTGACAAATATTACATTCCTGTACCTTGTGAAAAAGTTTGATTGGTGTAGTCATTAAATGATTGTTGGTGGAGGAGATGTCATGTAGGATATGAGGGTTGTACACATTTGCTCGATAATGACGATACGGGTGATTTGGCATCATAAGGTTAAGGAAAAAAACATTAGAATCTTGTTAACATTAGTATTACTTAGGATGTAGAGTTGTGAATTATCTCCTGTAAGATTAGAATGTTGGTCTTTATTTCCTTCTTGTGGGAACTCAACCTAAGGACTTCTTATAGGTGTCTTGAAGGTCTTGGGGAAAGGTTAAGTTAATACATAATGATCTATAGTAGTTCTTTTATGTAACAATGTTTATGAAATATTGGTGACCAACATCTGTATCTCTCACTTAGGTAAGTATCTGGTGAATGAATGCTTTTTAACATAATTTTACCTATGAAGAAATCCTAGAGAAAATTTTTCTTTTCAAGGCAAGTTAAGCGTTGACCTTTTTAGACACCCCAAGAACTCGCTTTTCGGAGGAGACTGTTAGGCGTTTCGGCATCCAATAACATAAACCCTATGTTACTATGGTAAATTTCAATGAGCCGTTATCTCATCTCATTATCATAACACCTCTATTCATAAATTTCTCTAATTTATATGGTCTTAAATTGTCTTACCATCCCATAACCCCATATTTATGTAATATATTTCTCGTTAAATTGCATATGATCACCTTTATGTTACTTTTTTTGTTATCCAAAGCAGGATGCAAGCTGGGAATGAGATAAAAAGTTGTATTATGCCTACAGTAATACATGTGAGGGACTATTCAAATATTGAGAATGGAGTTGAAAATGGTGAAATCAAAAGCATGCATTTTGGGAAGGTAATTACATTTTATTTTTCATCATATGAACTTCAGTTCACAATATGCAGCATGTGATTCTAATGTTCCATGAATGAGGTTATACAAGCCTTATCAGAAACACAAATTAGGAACTTATGTTTCAACCTATACAAAAAATATTTAACAATATCCAACTTAGTTGATATCACATTGTCTGGAAGAGATTCATAATTTGTGAGAATGAACCTCATTTTTTAGGATTCCTAGAGTTATGATGTCCCGATATTCATCAGGAATTATATTGCAAGATGCATATTACCAAGTTTATAATGATATTATTCCATTATGTTTCATTGGTTTTTGGTTGTAATTTATGGCACTTAATCTAGAAATAACAAGATCTTTCATTCAAACAACTATTCATTTATGCATATAAATCTTCCCATTACCTATGGTAATGTAAACCACTTCAAGTAGAGGAACAAGATTCAAGCATGATGATTAATTATTTTCTCACTTTTCATTCTTTGTCATTTAGTTTGACCAATTTTATTCACACATATTACCATGCTTGCACGGGCATCTTTACAGGATGAAGAAGCTTCTAATACTCCGCACAATATGAGGTATTTAGTCCCAAATTATAGCATTTGTATAAGCTATTGACAACTATTTCCTAATTTTCAGATGTGGTACTGTGTTTTTGATACCTTCTTTTGTTAACAAATTTACAGTTTTTGATCTTTCTATCTTTAGTCGATGTATACTTTTTGTGATTGTTTGCATTCCTTTTTTTAGTAATGGTTTCTCATGATAAAGTTTTTTTGTTCTATGAATTATTTGGTAAGTCACTTATCATTGTAATCCAATAGTTGGTTGATCATCCATTTGGCAAGAATTGTGATGATCATCTTAACTAAGCATATACTTTGATATATAATTTTGCTCATAAAAAAAAAAACTCAAACATAATTCAATCAATAATGGTGCCACATATTAAATGATTGTTTTACTCGTCAAGTTATAAAAATTATCATTCATCCATATGTGATGACTACTCACTCAAACCAAATGGAGTCTATATTAGCTGTTAGTTCATAGTAGTCACAAATGGTATCTTACTTGTGGAGCTTACATTCTGTGGGCAAAAAAACTGTTTGTGTTTTGTCTATTCAACCCCCAAAAAAGGAAAAGGCATTCACAGAGCTTTATATATGTATATATAATTTTACGCTTAGCCTTTTCTGTTTATATAGTCACTTGTCATATTTCTTTTTAATTCTTTCTGGCAGACAGGTTAGTGATGTCATTCCACAGGGGAATGAGTTGGATTGTGAGGGGACAGTCTCTTCAAAGGAAGATGTATGTAGAGTTGACATTAAAAATTTAAAACATACCTATTTTAGAAACTTAAGATTGTTGAGTTAATACTACATAGTGCTTCCTATTTTAGTTGCCTAATTATCTTTACTCTATTGTTGCAGGCATCTGGATTACAAGGATTATATTCAAGTTGTGAGTTTTTGTTGTCTTTTTCATTTCCCAGAAGTGGGACACTAATATTATATGCAAAAGTTTATTAAACCATTTTGGATGTCTATGTTATTAGCCGTATGTGAATATTACGGGATATGTCCAAAGTGTATTTGAAGTTCAATTGTTTCATGTAATGGCTAGATGCCTCATCATTCAACTATTTTTACCTAGTGTATTAACTTTGTCATTCTAGGTACTCCTGTAGATGCTTGTTTTACCCTATCATATGCTGCTAAGGAATGTCAAGTAAATGCATCTGAGCTGGTGCAGACAATAGCATCCTCAAATTGCCTTCCTTCATCCACTAACAAAGCGGATACTGAACTTCAAGAGAGGCCTACTTCAGGAGACACTTCATGTTCAAATACTACTTTGAATGTTTCCATGTCTAGCCCTTCATCAGTGGATGATAACCCAGGATATTGTGTTACTTCATCTACAGCTCCCAGAACAAATTCCCCTCAGAAACGACTAAGTTTAAATACTAAGGTAATGTACATAGGATAACAGCTGTTATATAATAAAAGGTTATGTAACAGAGACCGTGCATTGAGTTCAAACTACTGTCAATTTCATTCATAAACTGGAAGGTGAATAACCGTGATGAGAGCGCCCCCCCCTATGATTTATTCATATTTTTTTAGGTAAATAGTTTGTCATATTGATGATAGTTGGAGCAACTGTATGCAAGTGTAAATTTTGTTTTCATATCTGCACTGTATGCAAGTGCAGATACAATAAGCAGTAGTCAAGATGGATTTTGTTTTCATTCATCTCAGTGTTGATTTTTTACTATCTAACTTTCTTTGGCTCTAGGAATTTAAACTCAACCCTGGGGCAAAGGTATTCTGTCCATCTTTCTCAAATCGTAGATCTGTAGCACCTCCTGCAGTGCCAGCAACAACAAATATGGCTTACATGCCAGACAATTTTCCTTTAATACCAGTTGCCACATCAAAACCAGAAGTTGAATTCAACTCATTCACTGCCCACACACCTCTACCCGCCAAAGTCATTTCCAGTGGTAACTTGATCCAAGGGAACGGAATTGTTGATAATCAATTTTCTCAAATGGTAAACCTTATATTATGCACGTTGCCAGTTTCTACTTGTAACAGCCTACGAATTGGCACATGTTTGTATAGTTTATGTTAACTGCTCAGTAGACTGCATTTTTCTTTCCAACAAATGCCTTGTCTTTGCTTTATGTGTTGAAAATTGAGAATATTTATATGTTATAAATTAATTTGGTTGATTAGGATTTTTTAAGATTTTGATTTGGTACTGTTTTATCACTTGTGTTTATGCTTATTAGCATCAGAGCTTGTGTTTCATCCAAGTTCTCTGTTGTGTGTAAATTCATGTTATTTCTTGCTTCTATGTACTAGTATTTACTTTCTTTTTCTATAGTCTTTTTCATGTACTTTTGTTCTATGATAGTAGTTCTTTTGCCTCTTTATCTGTTTTTGTTGACTATCCTTCACGTTATCTGGAAAATCTGGGCATATGACATGATGGCCTACTCAGAGGCGAGTTCAAATTTTAACCCAATAGACATTGTTATTTTTCTGTAACAATTACAAAAGTGCAATAATAGATTTAATCACTATATTTTCTTGTTTTACCTTGTAAAGATTGTAGGACAAACAGGAAACAGGACTATGCCCCTTAGATATGCTGGTCAGTACCACACTTTTCAAGGGTTGCCTTCCTATTCCCATCCAAATTACCAAAATGTAAGTAGAGGAGGATTTCTCTTGATCCCCACTGTAGATTTGTTTTTAGATGTAGTCGATATGGATTGTTTATTAGAGAGGTAATATTTCTTCATATACAATGTTAATCTTTCATGTTTCAGGTTATGGTTGGACGATTTGGGCAGCTTGTATATATGCAACCTGTTTCTCATGTAAGATACAATATTCATCATTGCTATAATTTTTCCATGAGTGTTCTATTATTTGTGTTTCTATAAGTGTGTTGAAATGTTATTTTATACCCAAACACAACACAGGCAAACCTAGATAACACCCTAGAATAGACTATAATTGGACCCTGTTTTAATATATTTTAGTATTTTTACAAGCTTCCATATAAGCATATGCCAAAAGACATAGCTAGCATATTGGTATTTTTCTTTATGAAGGGTTAGACAGCAGAATCAGACTATGAGCCTATTTGGAAACTGTTGATACCAAATAGGCTCTGAAGGATATTCTTTTTGCCCCAAAAAAGGTTGTTTGTCTTGTATGGAAAGTGATACTAATGCACACAGCAGATCACTTTTGTTTGTGAGAGGACAAGAGCAATCAATTACAAATGAATTACTGACTTCAGATATTGATTTATTGCTAGGTATGCTTAGTTGTTTTTATTTTTCAGAATATTCTTATGGCTATTTACAAGTGCTTGAATTGGTCTCCAGAATACCTTGTTGCCTCTTGCTGACTGTTACAATGATGATTTGCTGCATTTCTTTAGTGTAATATTGAACCAATATAAATTGTGATGCAACTTACATTAGGGTTCATCAGAAACAAGGGGGAAAATATCAAAGGTAGTTTTTACATGGTTATTAAAGATGAACATGAGAAAGGATTTATGTAATTATTTGAATATCCAGACATGAGGTGCTTATATGTATGATGATGACAACGTCCCTTCCTGACTTAGTCATAATGATTATTGTAGTGATCAAACTGAGATTTTCACAAAGTTGCATCCTCAAAATTTTTGAATACATATTTTGGTTCTCAACTGTATATGTTCTGATAATACATACTTTAAAGTGGTTGATCACATGTTTGGTTGTGGTTCTCCATACTCTTGCATATGAAATCCTTATGCCAAATCAAAACAAGAAATAGTATACTTAAAACAGTAGACTTTATCTGATTTCATGAAACCTGAGATGGTTTGGTGCTTCAAGTTTCAAAGTTAAATTTTCTTGGTATCAATTCTTTCTTTTATTTGGTAGCTTGTGTATTTTCTATTTGCACTGAAGTATTGGTGTTTGTTTTTGTTGATTATTTTTTATTTGTTGTTGTTTTGAAGGATGTGAATCATCAGGGTGTGGCAGCTATCCCTCAAGTACCTACACGCCCTTTACTAACAACACCCGCCCATTCAAACCATATTCCTAAGCACCAAGGTATTTATTTTGACACTTTTTCCCAAATAGTAGTGTTCTTGTACTAAACAAGAAAAATACTCGTTTTTATGCGCAGGAAATGTGGCATCCCAAACATTTCCTTTATGTGTGACAACACCACTACCACCAGCACCACCTCTTATGTCTGGAGGGCAGCAACCATTTGGGTTACCAAATCACCACTCCCTTCCTCAGCCTCCCTTCCATGTTTTCCATTCCATTCCAGTTCCAGGATCAAATGGTATATACACCACCAAGTTTCCGTAAATATATTTTTTATTTTATTATTATATACTATATATTGGCTTTACTTATAAGGAAATCGTTTTTATTCCTACAAAATTTTGGCTTTACTTATTTCATTTTTTAACCTACCCCAAAGTTTTGAAGTCTGTATTTGGTTAGTTGGTATTGCAACTTTAAAGAGTAAAATTACATGACCAAAGAGAGGGATTTGAAGCTTATGTCCTTCTTCAAGGATCTTTCTTAGATGTTGTTATTCTCTGTAAAATTAATATTTTTTCAGTTTCCCCCCCTCAATTATAGGTGCGGAGCCTGTTGTTTCCTATTTGGGTTAGATGTTTCTCTATCTGGTATCTACCATCAATTCGATTCAACTACTGATCTCGAATTATGCTGTTTGTTGCTTTAATAATGATATGTGCAAAATACTATATTAAGTAGATGGATCTTCTTTAAAATTTTGATTCTATTACAATAGATATATTTAGAGACAATGATGTGACTCATTCCTTTCTTTTTGGAAGCAAAATTTTAGGAAATATTACTTTGACTGTGATTGAAGCCTGAAAGAGAAATAATTCATAATTTTCAGTTTGAGAATAATATATCATCAGTGCTTCTTGTTATGAACTCCAAAACTAATGACATGTACATATCACTTTCAAAATCATTAGTCCATTTGACCGACCTGTTTCTTCTTCTACTACTACTACTACTCATCCTCATCCCTTTCTTGTGGTGACTATAAAAGCAGTTATATAAATATAGGAGTAAATAAAGCATCCATAGTCACAAATCATGACAAAATCAGGAAACATGAACCCCCCCCCCCCCCCCCCCCCCCCCCCCCCCCCCCCCAATACAGTTTTAAGAAGGAAAAACAATTGTTTGGTGAGATAGATCCTTAGTACAAGATTAGAAAGAAAGTCATTGCACTTCTCAATCAAATCAAAGCTAAGGTTGTTGTGTCTTTGACGGAATGGATTCCTCATTACCATCATTCATCTCATCTCTACCTGCTAATTTCT
Organism: Impatiens glandulifera; assembly: GCF_907164915.1. Taxonomy (NCBI): domain Eukaryota; kingdom Viridiplantae; phylum Streptophyta; class Magnoliopsida; order Ericales; family Balsaminaceae; genus Impatiens; species Impatiens glandulifera. The sequence continues at coordinate 54,035,815 of NC_061866.1, read as the reverse complement.
CATCATCTTCCAAAACCTGAAAGTGGAGGAGTTGTTATCATCATCATCATCAATCATTCATTGATCAAAGGAGTGTTTTGTTTACCTGCAAAAGCTCGGACATTCTGCCCATTTTGCTTTTATCAAACCACATTGGAGAATTGGCAGCTATCCCAGTACTGTTGCCAACGTGTTCCTCGTTTCGCTTAGATGATATTGTTTCAGACGATTTTGTAGGTGTAGCTACTTGTTGCTTGAGTAGGTTTCTTCCAATTGAAATCATTTCAGGTGAGAGGAGAGGAACATGCTGCCCTGGCTTGAAAACAACACCTTTAAGAATAGTCTCTGTGTTGCCAATCTTGACAGTTACTAGATAGCCTCCATTGAATGCTGCATCAACTACACCTGCAACTGTTTTCTCAATGGGGTTAAGTATTCCAGACTGTTTTCCATTATTATTGTTTAAGACAGGTCGTGGCATTATCCTATGACCACTTCTGCCACCCTCGTCTTTACGCGGACGACCTCTTTTCCTCTTTACTGACGTTTCTGGGGGCATATTTCCAGGGTTTTCCATCTTCTGAATAATAGGAATCTGTCATGTCAGATCAATAAGATATTGAAAGTTTATGCATCAGATTCAGATAGATAGGAACCCTTGTTCAATCTTTTTTTCTTTCAGAGATGAAAACAGTTTATGCATCCTTTCTAACAACAACTAGTTTTAATGGTAAGCAGACACTTGTTTGAGTCAATCTAGCTTTAATTTACAGAGGATTCTTAATAAAGAAAGCCTCGTCAACAAGTGAAACAAACTCAAAAAATAAATCAATAATGCAGCAGCACCAACAAGAGCAAGAGCAAAATCAAGATCGATATAAGGAGAACCTCTCTTCTCCGAAGAGAGTAGCTCTCGCCGAATTCCCTCAATTAAACAATGAAATAGCAGTCAAACTTGAGGCGGCAGAGCATAAACTAGCTAGGGTTTATATGATACATGCAAATAAATAGAAACAGATTTAACCTAATATATAAGGGACTTCTCCTTCAGAAGCAAATTGAAGAAAAACACAAAACAATGGTTGTATGCTCAAAAAATGCAGGCAACCAACAAAGCTAAACACATGCAACAATCCAGAGATTATTTGATGAAAAGAAGGAACTTACTTGCCTCAAGAAATATGCTCTAACTTCCAATCCAATTCTGCAGGTGCTTGTGCCTTTTTGATACTCAACTTTGTTAGTTGTTGGGGGGCTTTGTTATAAAAAGAAATATTATTTGATTAGAAAGTAAATTATTGTCTTAAATGACTAAAGTATTCTTTATATAAACATTAAAATAATAATATTTTAATTGATAAACTTTAAATATTTCAAATTAAAGAGCGTCAATAAATATTTTCACCCGTTTATATGGATATCTTATTAAATGTCGATCTTTTCCATCCACGTGTGTGCTTGCGAACATTTCAAACGCTTTCTAGGTAAGACTACGAGCTTGGTTGATGTATGGTTGGTATTTGAAAATAAAATAAAAAAATGATATGATTAAAACCAAATAACCCTTAGTTCAAACAAGACCTATAAAGTGTCAAATTAACCTCTTCAAAGATGTTCAATCTTTTCATAAGAAAATTCACCGTTGGTATGGTAGCTTGTTTGATGTATATTAAAATTGATGAAAAAATAGATTATTAGAGTGGGTTAGATGGCTAGTTATAATAATATTTAATCAATAAATTTTGAAAATTAAATCTTTGAAAAATGTTTTGAGTATTTACCTGGAAAAGGCAGTTGTTATCTTTCGCCTGATTGCTTTATTTATGAATGATAATGCAGGGGATGATATATTCTTCTTCTTCTTCTTCTTAAAAAGATTTAGTTATTGCAGAAGACATGCATACATTTTTTTATTGCAATGCCTTCCCTCCTATTTCTTATGATTCAAATTAGACTTCATTCATATTAAATGTTTTTAGTTGAGAATAATAAAACTACATTAATATATATATATATATATATATATATATATATATAACAAATGATTATATTTCTTAAAACTAATTAATACAACCATAGTACAAATATATCCATTTAATACTTTAAAGTCTACAACCAATCATTTTAGAACAAGAGGCACCTGACCCTGATCAGCTGGTCAAAAACATGGATTGGGGCTGGCTGATGTTTTCAAAATAATAATATGTTAAAATAATATAATGAACAAAAGATGTATTTAATAATCTTGCAAAACCCCTCCAATATGTTAAAAGGTAATAGAATAGAAGAGAGGATATAAAACTAGTTTTTCGGTTCATCTTCAAATCAGAAATAGTAATAAAATAAGACTCTGAGTGAGTTATTATGTTATAATAGAGAGAAGATGTAATATTTTTATCACACACTTGAGGGTGCGAGGAGATGTAGTTTTCTGGGTGCTCAAAAAGATCAAAAGGTAATAAATAAAATAGCTGCCGCCATTTTCTCCTCCAAAGGCAAGCCAAGAGTCCTCCAACTCCTTAAATTGGAGATCCTTTCTTCCTATATGCAAGAATCTGCAACAACAATCACATGAAAATGAAAGCGGTTTTATATACGGAGAAAAGAGCCATGTATTTCTCTAGCTTATTTAAGGCAAGGCAGCAATCTTTGATTCTATTGTAAAAACACAGTAAATTCTCACCAAATGGTTCACACCCGAAGAAGTTGAAAGACTTGCTAATGTTTCTTTCCCTTCCAAAGGCTCAAGTATTGCCTTGTTGCAGAAAGCAACCAACTCGGACTCAGAGGGTGGTAAGCTGTTGTTTCCTATTAACATTGAAAGGTCTATGCCTATATCAGCATCCAGGCTGTTGGCAGCAGTATCACGCCTCCTCACTAGCAGAATTTCAACATCTTCAGCCCGCACTTCAGCCTCATGTGAGACATACTATAAACATGTTTGAGAGAGTAGTGCCATACAAACTTTAGAATATAAAGAACAAAACAATCTATAAATTCTCCGCCTATCTAAATCTTACATTGTGAAGGTGTTCAACCAACAAGTTGGGACGACAACAGAGAAATGGCTGACCCAGACTCGGAACTGTCTTCGAATCCAAGGAAATAAGCATCAGATGAACGTCAAACTGCAAAATAAGAGAATGCAGAATAACAACTTTCTCTTATTGATTAATTAAACAGGCAGCAACTAAGCAATTGAGTTGTGCATTCAGTATTATCATTATATACCTTATCATCACCACCTTTAGAAATTTCAAGATATCCTTTCAGCTTTGACAGGCGAGAGCTCCGAAGACTCCTGCTCCGAGCACCACCTCCACCCCAACCGAGTATTTCCGAAACTCCCCTGATTTCCCTGCTTGCTTCCAATTCATTTGCACATCCTCCTCCATCAGAGTTCACAGTCGACGAAGAAGGGTTAGACAACGGTCTTCTCTTGTGTCTCCTTTGCTTAACTTCCATTACCCCTTCATCAGCTGAAGATGAATCTTTGTTTCCATCATAGCTATTGTCTTCATCAGATATTTCAAGTTCTGTTCCATGGCTACTCCGTCTTCTTCTGGAGTATGAATGACGACAATTTCTTGGCAATCTTGGAGTGTACACATCTTTAGATGATTTGCAGCGTTTGGTTGCAAGCGCTTCTGACTGTCTTCGAAATATTTGAGCAATGGACTCTTGTATCTATTCAACAATGGAGTGGAAAATGAGACCAGAAAAAAAGAAAAGAAAGGTGTATTCACAATGCATTGTCACAGGAGGGAATCTAATTCAGTAATATTTAAGGAACAATTTAACGTTGATGAACTTCCATATGCATCATCTATATACATGTATAAAATCCAAAACCCAAATTTTAAGGAGTGGCTCAAAATTGGAAGGAGTTATTGTGACTTTTGAATTTTTGTTAACTATATAACAGTAAAATAGTTAATTTTAGCATAATTGAGGAACTTAATTTATTTTCTATGGATTTTTAGTCTATTAATTTAAATGTAATGTAATTAATTTACTCTCTCTACCTTGAATTAAGGACAAAGATTAGAGATGACAAATGTATTTAGATTCTTTTTTATTTCCAAATTAATATAGTAGTCCTTTTTTTCACCCTCTTCTTTGTAATGTTCAAAACACTTCTTGCTTGTGTTACATATTTAGTAAAAATGGACATTTTCAAAAATATATAGTGTTTATTTTTCAAAAATAAAAATTAAAGGGTTTCATCTTCTTTAATGTAATGAAAATTTTAACAACAATCTTTAAGTTTTCCAAAACTTTTTAATTTACATAATCTATATAAAAATAATTGTTTATAAAAATTTAACATTTCAAAAATAATAACATAGAGGGGTATGGTTGTTAAATTTGAATTTTAAAATTAATAAAAGAACATATCGTTAATATTATATTATTTAATATAATTTAGTTAGAGATAATAAAATTATTGTTATCAATAGGTTAATATTGATTAACAATAATTATATCTGCAACCACTCTAGCTCTCATTAAACTCTACTTTGTTTAGTTATAGTATAAATACTCAAGTAAGCATGTAAACAACTCAGCTTGAAGTCGGTCATGAACTGTTGTACTAACCTGCTTGTTACGGGTTTTCTCCTCTTCATGAAAAGCCAATTCCTGACAACAAACAGCCAACCAGTGCTCATTTTATGTGTAATCACAACTTTGAAACAAAACAATCAAAGGCCATAGCACATCATATTCCTACCTCTTCCTCGTACTTCTCAATATTTTGATATAAGACTTCAATCATTGTGTCAAATCTTGGATCATCTCTCAAAGAACGTCGACTAGCACAATGTGTGCGGCAAGCAGGACACTCATTGTTACTGCAACACAAGGTTGCTTAATTTTGAGTGAAGTAAATTTTATATTTTTTGGAGTCACTCTAATGTATACTAAGTAAGCTCCGCCAATTGAACAAGAATGTTACAAAAATATGAAAAAGGATAGAGATTTTAAGTTTGACACATACCCCAATCGCATTGACTTGTCAATGCATTCCCTGCAAAAACGGTGTAAGCATTCCATCACAGTTCTTGTTTTCTTGATAATACCTGTTTATGTGAACTAGAGTTTGTTAGTTCTTCCAATAAATAGATTATTTATCCCACAATGGTTGTCTCATCATGTATAATAAATTTTCATTTACTTAAAGAACATATAATCCATGTGAATCATTGATATAGTTGATTAACTCGTTGGTGCCATTAATTGATTAGAACATATTTATACAAGGATCCAATTTAATTTGAATTAACTAAAGAACAAATCAAAAGGATCTAATTTAACTTGAATTAACAAATCACAAGAGTGTGTTTGAGCCTTAATGACCATTTCCAAAAAAAAAAAAATGAAGAACAAAATATTCATGTTTAACCATGGTATTAACTCAATCTTAGAAACAACTGTCAACAATTTCATATGGAATCAATATTCCACCATATAAAAAAAAAGTATACTTTATTTTTTTATCTCCCCCAGCATTTCCTTTGCTGGAGGTTAGGATGGAAGATGGCTTTGCCACAGTAGGGTACAAAATATGTTTTCTGCAGGATTTTCCTGGCAAAGCAAACCAATTATTACTGCAATTAAAACTTTTTGCCATTAATGTCAGGTTTATGAAACTCGACCTCATGTTCCTGAACCTTTTCACACCCAACCATTTTCTTGGAAAAGCAAAGGATTCATTGGCATGGGTCAAGTTTGGTAATTCCACACTGTATAGAATAACTTTGCCCATTTTGTCATTTCAGATAAGAGATACATACAAAACAAAACTTAAACAGGCAGAGTAGTTAATGAAGCATTTCCAGTGAAACAGCACAAAGCTAAATTATTTAGAGCCTTATTCCAACAAGCTGATCAGTAAGGTGCATTCAGCAGAAGATGACAAACAAAAAATGAGCAATTTGAACACAACATTATCTTACAAGCTACAAAATGTAGCCTACAACCATTTCCAGACAACATAGTTTCAGACATCAGTCACTGACCACATATGTGGCTTAGTTTATATGCAGCCACTGATTCGTCCATGGAACACATGTTTAGTTGTCACTGGTCTCGTGTCCATACCAAGGAATCACTAACTATCTAAACTTACCATTTGAATTGGTATAAAGCATAATACAAGAAAGGTGAAAAACGCAATGGCATGTTATAATCCCTGATAACCCCTCAAAGAACAAACTCCTGGTTCATGCACAAAAGAAGACTCATTTTAGCAGCCTGAACTCTTTGTCATGTTCTCTGAACGCTTCTTGTTTCTTTTTAATATAAAAAAATTGACCTTAAAAAAACAAAAAAACTCTGTCGTGGCCCCAGCTTCATACCTCAGAAAGAAACCAGAAACTAGATAGTTTTCAGTCTTTAATGCAAAGTGCCCAAAAAAGTTATTGTCATATTACCTTCTATTGTATTTCATATATCCAAGAGGTTGACAAATATTTCATACGATTGCATAATAAAGATAGAAAAGAATATAAATTTTACATCACAGTAAACCCTCTATGACTATCCATGTGCTAAGGAGTCCATGGTCAAGTAAGAAAAGAAAAAAGATATCATTGAACACAGTGAACATAGATAATTATGTTGCTAAAGCACGGGAAAACCATTAATTACAACCTTAAAGTGTAACTGAAAACAAAACAAAAAGAATAATAAGGAGAAGAAGAAGAAGAAGAAAAAAAAAAGGAATTGAACTAATACCTAAACATATTGGACATTGAACATAGGTACGAAGGGAAAGCAAGTCAGCAGATATCCATCTGCAAAAGAAAACCAAAATGATAGTTTAATTAACAAAATGAATGAACTTCTAATTCATCAAATAGATCAGCCATTTGCAACTTCAAAGGAAAATTTGCTAGTACAAATAAGGAAGCAATTTATAGCACTATTATCACTCAATTTCATCAAGGAGAAAAGAGACAAAGAACAGAAAATAAAAAACCCATTTCCAGTAAATTATTATAAATAATTACTTGTTTTATGACATATCTATGGAGCCAAAAATACGCATATAAGGGGATCCCATATAAGCTGATATACTTTAGAATATGCGCCAACACTTGGGACTGGTGCTGGAAATCAGGCAAAAGATTACCTGATTCCAGTTTGCTTCTAATGCAGTTGAGGTTAGTTGGTACTGTTATAATTATCACCTAAAGTTAAGTTGTTCGTTTCTTTTCTAAACCATGAGAAGCCAGTACACCTGAAAATTTAATCACCTCTAGATAAAAACCAAGACAATCAAAATCAGTTCTTAATAACCAACTTAGCCAAGACAGAGACACACTGTCAAGCAGACTACATAATTGTGGAAAGTAGTTGATAGTGCATATGCAAGTTTTTTTTTTTGAGAACGGTGCATATGCAAGTTATAGTACTCTATGAAGCTGAATATTATGTCAACTGCAGTTTCTTTTTTATCTATCACTTCTTTTATAGCTAATTTCTAAGTAAAAATACATATAAGGGAATTTCATCCTAGAAGCAGTTTTAAAATTTTCAACTTAAATTCATTAAGACTGCACTAGAATACAGTTGGGCATCTCACGTAGGTCGTTCAAGCAGTAGTTGTGATTCAATTGTCTGATTTCCATACATATGTGCACCATGGAAGACTTACTTGGTAACCGTTAAGTGTATATGTGACCTCTTATCCAACAAAACTCGGACCCCCAAGTTGATTTCAAGACCAAGTTTTGAAAGTGATGACATGGCAAATCACTATGAGAATCTAAGATTCATCACTGCAAATCTAGCAAGTTACAAGCTATAACCACTTATCCAAATGTCTTCAAAGTTAGATCAACAACACAGTCCACACCTCCTCTCTCTTCTTCCAGATTCTCATAAATATTGATGGAAGCTGTAATCCAGGTTATAACTGGTCCACATGAATCCAATAATTTATAGAAATGCTAATCATGTTTGGATTGTAGAATCCCAATAAATTGCAAGCAAATACAGTGAGCTTGGGCAATCCTAAACAGATGACTTTTCATCCAGGCAAGGAGGAACTAGAATCTAGATCACATTTAACACAAAAAGAACAATAAAACATACCATGAGCTCCACATACTTATACCCTATAAGGTCTAGTTACAGTAATGAGAACTCTTCTAGAAAGAAATTCAATCCAGACATGATCCATTAAGGAGGTAAAATCAGACAGAATTGCTTCATTTGCTACAGCATTTGAGTTCCGAATTTGACAAAAATAAACTCACATATTTTACATCAAAACCCAGAAGCAATAGCACACAATTTCAAATATCACTTCCAGAAAGACTAAATGTAAGTTACTTTGGCAAACATGAAGGAATAATTATTTATATAGACATGCATCTTGTAGCCTTGGACCTTAATTGTCCCCTGAATTTTCATGGACAAAAAAGCTTCAGTGGCCATTTCTTCGCCATAAACTAGAACAGGAAACTTCAAAAAGAGGTGCACACCAAATAAGAAGTGCTATAATGATTTGATGTTTATGAACAGAGTAAAAGATAGTGGAGATGGCTTAACATAGGCAGAAAATCAGCCAAAAGATTCTGGGGAGATGAGATACAAATTACAATCCATGTTAACAATGTAGCAGAGACAGAAACATTAAAAGTTGGGAGTATTCTTATGACAAGAGACTAAATAAACTCCCAACAGATTAATATTACAACTACTATAGAATGCAGACATCCAAACCAAGGAAACTGGCTTTTAGCAAATAAAAGAATGCCTGCAGATGTTTATAGCTGAATGCTATCTGGCTATGTCCTATGAAAATATCTAAAATCTGATATGTTGACAAGATATCAAGGCCTCTAGGTTTCTAAAAGCCAGAAAAGAAAAGAAAAGAATTTCAGGATGATATATATGAAATCAATAATTTTGTGTACATTTCAAAAGTGAAAGAGAAAAACAAAAATGTCCCTACAGATCCCTTGTAAATCAAATGAAACCTCCTCTTACAATTCACTACTAGACACAATTAAAAGAGATTCGAAAGGTGTGACTAAGTGATGCATGCATTATGTTCTGTGCAATACAGCAATCAGTTTATGAACTAGACTGAATCAGATCTCTTTAACCGAACATCACAGTCAGAAGATCAGTGGAGAATAAGTGTGAGAAGAAAATAAAGCAGTCGAGAATAATAGCAAATTGAAAATAAAAACTGATGTAAATGCATGCAGAAGAGCGTAGAATAGACACAAATCTAGTGAATGTGGAGAGCGTGTGCGTACTCGGGTAGTCTTGTTGGGTCGTCGGATGAGCGGCTACTGTGGGAGTCTGAGAAATCAATCATAGCGGCGGCTTTAATTGATTAAAGAAAAAAATGCATGAAAAGAAACAGTGAAGTGAAAGGAAAAAGATGGAGCACATTATTATTATTATTATTATTACCTTCTCCTTCTCCTCCTTCTCCTTCCGATAGCTCATCATTCACTTGTTCCTCGGTGTCTCCTTGTTCATCGGCTACTCTCTCTTCTCTTCGCGATTGCTTGCGACGGCTCTGCTGTGGAGGAGAGGAGTCCTCGTCTTGGAGATCCTCGGAGGAGGAGGAGGAGGAGGATGAAGAAGAAGAAGAGGAAGAGGATGGATGACGCTTTTGAGCAGGCATTGCGCTTCTATGACTTGAACCCCTTTTCTTCTCCAACTCTACTCTACTATGTCTATGTCTATGTCTTCGAAGATACAAGATTTAAGAGAGAGAGAGAGAGAGAGATCTTCTCCTTGTGCTGGCGCAAAACAAGGATGAGAAAGGTCTTCGAAGAAGTCGAAGGGGTGAATTTTGGAGATTTGCGGTGGATTTTGGCTTTTACATCTTCACTCTCACACACACACATTTGATTTCGAGTCATCAAGGATCAATCTGTACTTCATTTTATTTTTTAGGACCTTCAATATATAAAATAAATCTATTTTTTATATATAATAATAATTTTATATTTAAACTCTGCTCCATTACTTTTTAAGTGTTTTTAAATAAAATAATTCTATAAAAAGAGAATATATTAAATACATAATTGACCTACCTACCAAGAGTCTTAGTCAATTCCTTTTTAAATGCTCAATAAAATATTAAAAAATGAGAATTACTTAAATAAATTAAACAAAACATGACATAAAAATAAAAACAAAAATAAAAGATAAGAAAGAAAAATAAAGATAACCCAACAAAAGTCAATTAAATAGAGACAATAAACTCCTCAACCAATTCTATTAACTTTCTCATAAGAAGGTTTTCAAAAGGACAATAAACTCTTTCAACCGATTTTACGAGTTTTTCAGAACAAATCTTAGATAATAACGTTATAAAAAATACGCATCGATCGAACATAGTCACGGATAATACCACGATTTTTTTCAACAAAGTAGTTCACCAAAAGATAATATGAATATTAACCAATGATTTAGATCTGTCATATCTAATGTCTCAATCCAAACTTCTCAACGAGTATCACCCATTGAATTACAGTCTCCAAATAATCGTCACCTCACAACAATAAAGAAGAAAATGAGATGCGAATTCAACATCTATAAGTCATATTCAACCTATAATCATAATACATACCTAATTTGTTTTCCTAAAAACATATAATCATGACCTTTTTTTTTTCTTTTCATATATATGTTCCTCAAAATCTCATAATGATATATTAGTTTTTTACTTAAAAAAAAAGTTTTTTTTTTTTTTTGTTAGATTACTCTCTTGTGAAATGGCAGAATATATTAAAGATTAATAGATGATTTAAAAGCTAAAAGGAAGGAAAACAGAAGAAGAATGAAAGATATTAGTGTCAAAGTTGAGATGATGATAAATTATGATCCCTTGCAAATGAAGAAAAGGGTCCGTCCACTTGAAACTGAAAATGTCTCTCTCCAGATCCACTCGAACTACTTCGAAAACTACTAAGAAGAAGAAGAAGAAGGTGATACTCTCTTTGTACTGTACTGTTGTTGTTCACCATTCATTCATCATTAACAAGATGGACTGTAAAATCATCCCACTTGAAAGCGAAACATCTCCTCCTTCTCCTTCCTCCTCCTCAGACTCATCATCATCAGATTATATAATACCCTGCAGATCCAACAATCCTTCTTCCTCCCCATCCCCATCCCCATTATCGATTCCATTATGGACTCCAACAAGTCTTTTATCCTCTTCACAACTCTCTTACTGCTCACTTTCATCAATAACATCATCGAAGCCAAGAACAACAACAACAGCCACCACCACCACCACCCAACCTCTTCCTCCTCCAATCCTCGACTCCAGCAAGCTTACATAGCCCTCCAGGCCTGGAAAAAGGTTATCTACTCCGACCCAAGAAATCTCACGTCCAACTGGATCGGTCCTTCTGTTTGCAACTACACCGGCATCTACTGTGCTCCCCTGCCAAACAAAACAAGCCTCATCACCGTCGCCGGCATCGATCTCAACCACGGAGACATCGCCGGATTCCTCCCCAACGAGCTCGGCCTCCTCACCGACCTCTCCCTAATCCACCTCAACAGCAATCGCTTTTGCGGCATCCTCCCTCTTACTCTCTCCAACCTCACTCTCTTATTCGAACTCGATCTCAGCAACAACAGATTCGTCGGCCCTTTCCCTCAAGTAGTCCTCTCAATCCCCACCCTCAAATACCTCGATCTCCGCTTCAACGATTTCGAAGGCCAAGTTCCCCCTCAGGCCTTCAGCCAGAAATACGACGCCATAATCCTCAACAACAACCGTTTCACTTCCGCCATCCCCTCCACCTTGGGAGCAAGCACCGCCTCGGTCGTCGTCATCGCCAACAACAACTTCGGCGGCTGTCTTCCCGCGAGCATAGCCAATCTCGCCAACTCTCTCGAAGAGCTGCTCTTAAGCAACACGAGATTGACCGGATGCTTGCCTCCTGAGGTGGGATTTCTCTACAAGTTAAGGGTTCTTGATGTCAGCTTCAACAAAATGGTGGGTGAAATCCCGTATAGCTTGGCAGGACTGGGGCATTTGGAGCAGCTCAATCTAGGTCACAACATGTTCACTGGGGATGTGACTGAAGGGCTCTGCATTCTTCCGAATCTGAAGAATGTTACCCTCTCATACAATTTCTTCTGTGAAGAAGAGGGAATCTGCTCCAATCTCACGACGACGTCGAGAGGGGTCACGTTCGACGACCGGAGAAACTGTCTGCCGAAGAAGCCTGCACAGAGGAGCAAGAAGGCATGCGACGCTGTTCTTCAGCATCCGGTCGACTGTCTCAACTACAGTTGCGGCGGCGGCGGCGGCTCTCATGCATAAAAATCAAATCAAATCAAATCAAATATATAAGCTAGTCGCCGGTTTTAGGGTTCATGCACGTACGTAAGTAGTTTGCTTGCTGGTATTATATATCTTCATATTATTATTATTATTATTATATATATGTTCCTGCCATGTTAGTTTTTGTTATCAAATTACTGAATTACTTCATGTTAAAGTCATATGTTCATATAAAATAAATAAACACAAGTTATATTGCCATATGTTGTTGCATCGATCATGCATGATTAGATTCCTCCCAAAAAAAAAAAAAAAATATTTTATTTTTATAAAACCAGAACAAGCATTAAATGGCATAAACAAAACAAAGAATTATTTAAAAAGAAAGACAATAATTAAAATAGTCATCAATCACCATGCATATATACAAAAGAAAAACTCAATGAAGAATGGTAGCTAAATAAGAAAAAATGATCTCAACAAAAATATCAAAGAATGCGTACTCCCATTGAAGATTTCATAGACAATAATGAGATGGATTGACCTTTATGCAGATTGCAGACACAGAAACCAGAAATTAGAGTATAAAAAGGAATTGAACCCATCCATATATAGTTTATAATATTGAAAACCACTATACTACTAATACTAATACTAATATATTATATTGTTTAAAAGATTTGGATACATAAATGTTTAATAAGTAATAATACTTCACTACAACTTATTGTTTTTTTACTTGTTAAGTTTTTTTACTTGAGCCGGCCAATTAGATAGACCAGAATGAATGAATAAGCAGAATACATATGTACTTTCAATTCAGATAGGAAGAGCTTTTTCAAGTTACAAAAACAACAGAGAGGTGGTGGAGATCAGAAAAAGAAAAAGAAAAAGAATTGCAGTGGGAGAGGAGAAAACAATTAAGTCTGCAGAAGAATTACTTGTCAATTTGAAATCTACAATGCCAAGTGATTATATATATATACACTAATTTTACACCACAAAACTGCTTTCCCTTGTAGTATTAAGATTCACTGTTATAGGAAGGAAGCTGCAGCTGCAAATCACCTGAAATGAAACTGTTGGCAGTGGATGGATTCAAGCCTTTGTTTGTTTGTTTGTTTGTTCGTCTTTCAACTGTTTTACCTTTCATTAGACATAATATTGTAAGATGTCAGTTATCAAGATACAGAAAAGGCAAGGCATCCCCCTCAGGCCGGTGGCAGCGGGCGCCTGCATGTTGGACATTCCATCTTTATATCCATCCACCTTTGCAAGCACCCAGAATGGAAGAAATGATCGCACGGCGTCACCTATATCAAAAACGCAATCAAATTCATGAATTTATTCACATTTAATCAAAAAAGAAATCCCCACAAGTCATCCAGTCTGCGTTAAGTTACCATGCAGTCATTACAACGTTGGGTTACATCAATAACAGCCATACAAATGACACAATCGGCGGTGCTTCCACGGTTCGTATCCTGATCAAACCTTCTATAGTAGCTGTATTTCTCAGGTAAAATCTGCATTACACATTGTGTTCGAGATGTTTATTGTAGGGTTTTTCTTTTAAAACATAATCCATTTTATTGTTTTTGGAAAAAATCAAACAATTGATATTTTATTTGGGTTAAATGACAAAAAAATATCATTCTTATTTAATATTTTTAAATGTTAAGAAATAAAGTAAGGGTATTTTGATATTTTAATTCATGATTTAAATGTAACAGTTGATGGTGGGATAAGAGGTTACTAAACCTTCATCAAACAAGGTCTAACATCACAGACATTTTGCCCTCAAGATTTTCTCTAAAAAGCTGGATCACAAAGTTAAACAAAGAGATAATGTAATCAAACCTGACGAGGAATAAACCATCGCGATCCCAGAAAGTGTTGAAGAAGAAGAACACATGCTTGGAATCCCATGAATACGGCCAAGCAAATACACCAAGTCTTATCAGGTTTGATGCGCATAAAATTGTGGGGACAACCAAAGATATATAGAGGAACTGCCATGCGAGTAATTGTCATGCCCAATATGTAATATGGATGGAGCGGTTTTCTAGAATCACGAATAATATTCGTGACAATTTGAGGTATCCAGAAAGAGTGGACCAGGAGAAGAATGGGCCAAAGAAAACTATGGAACTCATACATTATCAATATGCCTCCTAAAAGTACACCATCTGCAAGATATAACCAAATACAGGTAAGGTAAGTAAGGGCCTCTATGCAAAAAATTAAAATTCCCCCAAAATAGGAATGATCACTTCTTGAAATGATTGCTGAAATGGTGCAGATCACAAATTATGAACCAAAGATTGATCATTTCAGATCAAGTTAAATGAAAGGTGCAAGATTTTTTAATTTTTGGATGAGCAACTCACAAAATCGGCTGTAGAGGACAGAAAGCTCACGCCTCATTGCTTCCCAACCCTCTCCACTATTCATAGGCCTACCAGCTTTCCATATAGCAAGTAGATACCTCATCTCGAATATTGAGAAGACAACAAACTTGAAAAATGCAGCTGTTGCAAAAGCATTGAAAAGGGATTCTGCAAGTGAGCAGGAAGACTATATTATTACACACATTGGGTTAACGATCAGTGCACACGCGCTTATCCAGAAACGAATTGTACATCAAATTACCAACAAGTATTCCAGCAGTCAGATGTAAAAGGCAAAGATAAGCATCCATGATTGCCTGCTGTCCAATCATGAATATTGAAACTTTTGCTGCTCCCTATAATAGAAATTGTCAATATTAATCACCCAAGTAAACACTTTTTTAGTGTAATAAGTCAACTATTGGGATGTTCATACCGACTGTGTATTGCTGTGCTCCATTTGCCGAATTAGCAAAAGAACTTGAAGGAAAGAAACCTGTACTAAAGCTAAGGACTCCACCCAAGAAGGCACTTCATATACTGTGAATCAATTATGAAAAGAGTACAAATAAAAGGATACAAATGTCACCATCAATGTGTAGTTGACAGCCTTGTTGTAGTAAACCTCAATATTAACAGATGTGCCATTCAGTGTCATGGGTGAGAAACAATCACCATCATCATCAACTGATGGACTTTCCATTAATCCTTCGATATGAAAACGGTCATGCTCGCCATCTATAAAATAATAGAATCGAGATCATTGAAGCAGCCAAAGTTTCATACTCTAATAGATTATGTACAATTGAAGGCATAAATTAATATGTCCTGCATCGTATATATTCCAGGTCTCCATTCCTACGATGACTTGCATTTTACACACAATTGAAGGAAAATGAATCTTCAAGTTCTTTGTAAGAATACCCTTCAAAACATTATCTTGACCAAACTTTTCAACAAAGAAATTCTTGGACACTGTGAGAGTTAAATGGTCATTTGATACCAAGAAGTTCACCAGAATGATATCCATGTAAATAAAATGGGTCATAAAAATCGTAATCTATGCCATGTAAAACTGGACAACAAACTTACAAACAAGCTACAAGAGTATACAACAACATGCAATCCTGCTTTCGAATTCTTGATATATTTGTAGACGTTCAAAAATAGCTAACCAAAAGGGAAGATCAAATTCCTATCTAAATCATATTGGACTAGTATTAATGCAAAATCTGCAAAGGGACCAAGTTGTAACAGAAATGAATGCTTTACACAGCATGATAGCTGTATTTTTAGTTCTTAGTGGATTATGCAGTTGACTATATAGTCTATAGACACCAGTATTTTACAAGTCCTACTACTGGGTTCTTAAACAGTTTTGCCTCAGTAAATTAGTTCCTCGTTTACAATTTAGAGGCCTCCTTGGGGAAATCCTGTTCGAAACACAAACAAGCATTTTCCCTTACTACAACAGAAAGAACTTTACCATAACAACTCGATGAGACGAGAACAAAGGAAAACATTCTTGGATATGTCAGTAAGCACTCATCAATCATAATGAGATGAAATCAGTACAAAGGGACACCAACTGAAGTACCGTTTTGGCTGGTTGATATGAGTCTAACTTGGGCAGCAATTTCTAGATTGCAATGTTTCTCCATGTCATACATTGGTGCTGAAATGCAAATAACATAATTAAAGATTTAAAAAAAAATTAAGATATATAACACCTACATAGCAATTAAGTGTGGAATTGAAAGGTTGTCCACCTATTCAGGAATCAAGTACAACTCTAAGAATTAGTAACAACTTACAGAGTTTCTTCTTCCAAAATTTGTCCCTAGGAGATTCCTGGAATACTTGGGATGAGAAAACTCCAAGCTGCATAAAGGAAGCACACAAAGAAGTTAACAACAAAATTATTCAAAAATATATCTTTCAAGTGACTTTTTAATTGTTAAGCATATGATTCAAGCACATGGCTATGAAAATGTTAACACAGAAAATGTTAATGAATAATAACATACCAAGTGGTATGGATTGGATAACATGTAGTCTTCTTCTTGCCCGTCTCCATCTTTTGCACTACAAATAAAGGAGTACAAATGTTGTTTGGGTTGACAATAGTCAAGATTAGACTGTACTAACTTAAAACAAGCCTGTGTACTTCAAATGTTAAGGTAAAAATGCTCAAGCAACAGAGCCCATCTCTGATGAGAGTGACTAATAGAATTATAATATACTTGGATTTCTGCTAGGGATAGGATTTGACATTGTCACATTATATAGTTCATCAGTTAATGAGAAATTCAGTATGTTTTATCTAGAAATTTTACATGGTATAAGAGTTGTTTAGTAACCCTAATAGAACAAATCAAGTCACTATTAGTATTATGTAAACTCAAACTGTCTTCTAATACTGTAGTATGACAATCATCCTGCTATTCATATTGTGAAAATCTAGAATATCAATGAAGACCAAGCATAGAGAAATTGATTATCATATGGTTTGGAATGCAGTGGATAAGGAAATTTTAGTAACTCCATATACCCATTCCTTCCAGGAACACCAAAACTACTTTATTAATCTTTTCTCTCATACTTCATTTTCATCTTTATTAATCCTTTCTCTCATACTTCATTTTCATCTTTATGTAAAGAAACTCACCGGTAGCTCAAGTGGGAAGAGTCTTGCCTAGGAGACCAAAGGTATCAGGTTCGATTCCCACTAAGAACGCCCTAAGTTGAAGTGTGGGGGTCGGTGCTAACATCTTAAAACTCAAAATAAATAAATCTATATATATATATATATATATATTTATGTTAAGACTAGACATAATCTATTTATATGCACCAGTTTGAGAGGGAGTATCAAAGACTCAAAATTATAAAAGTCACAAAATTCTATCAAGGTTAAGATTGTCACAATAAGTATGTTTGATCCTGAAAATTTACAGAGGCGTCATACTTTCTTATGAAAATTAACAGTTCAGATGGTATAATGATTGTGATAATAGACTCCATCAAAGACTCAAAATGATAAAAGTCACAGAATTCTATCAAGGTTAAGATTTGTCACATTAAGTATGTTTTATCCTGAAAATTTACAGAGTTGTCATACTTTCTTATGAAAATTAACAGTTCAGATGGTATAATGATTGTGATAATAGTCCCCATGATTTCAAGAGAATGAAAACAGAGCCCACCTTTGCAGCAAGAGCTTTGAAAATTGAACAAAGCATGTTTAGATGGTATAATTCGTTAAACAGACTAGATTCATATTTATTGTCAAGACATATTAACCAAGACCATGATATAGCTAGCACTTAGAAGAGACACAAGAAGAATCTTTGTCATACAGACAAATCCAATAAAGAGAGGCATGTGTATACCTATTGGCAACCATGCGAAGTTGTCTGAATGGCCATATGTATACACCTTCCACCTTGATTCTTGCACCACCAAATTCATGTTCGTTGTCATATACATCATGGAAAATAATTAGTCCCTGTCGCAGAGAACAAATGAAGTTTTAGGAAGCATAATTTTACCTCTTTGTTATATAATACTAAGTAGACTATAAAGTTGAAGTCTTGGAGGTTATACAGGAGAAGCATTAAAACATTTGTTACATTACTGATCTCATCTCACGACAGCTACTAGAGCATTTATGCAAGTGGGAAACTCAAAACTGTGAAAATGAAGCTTCCAGTAACCGAGGAAAACTATAAAATACATTTTCCCAGTAAATATCTATAGGCTTATTCTAAGAAAACAAGTTTTCCACTAGTAGAACATATCTACAATTAACAAATCTTGGAAACTACAACTGAACTTATGTTTTCGTTTTGTTTTCTTTTATCAAAATAAAAATGTGATGCATACAGTAATAAAATCCTGAAACATTCAAGAGGCTGCAGGAAGGGACTCCATTAATTCATAAATGATGTATTGTAGAGATATTCAAAGTTGATATAAATGACAACCAGCAGCTTACCTGGACATAGTGTACGCCAGTTATTTTTGTTGGTTTACTATTTAACTCAAACACAGAGTTACCCATAGATTTTCTAAAATCGGGAAACCTGGAAGAAGTATTCATAGAGTCTGTAAACCTCCAAGACCCTGCATTGATGGGCAGGGAAGAAATTAGAAGGGGAGAAATAGAGAGGTGACGACAGCACAAGCGAATGATAAAGCAGGCCAGTAAAACATTTGATATGATCCAATGATATGATAACAGTGGATGGCTCTCCAGACATAAACACTCTTACAAAAACATTGGTTTCTATTACCCTTCTGTGTGAAACAACCATTGAAATATGTTGAGCACCAAAAGTGGTTTGATTTCTAAAGAACCAACAATCTGACTTTACATAGAGCTGACAAAAACCAGGAACCACCTTTTCAACTTCAGATCTTTCTTTCTTTATTTGCTCTAATGAAGGATTTGACAATAAATGAAAGATAATGGAATCAAACATGACCATTTTAAAGTATGACAATTGTCACTTATATGATCGATCAAACACCTTGTGAGCACGAGCTAGTTTAATCACATAACTACTAAATATAATCTAAATAACCTTCCTTTTATGACCTAGAATATGCATTGCCTGGATCCTTTTCATTAAATCCACCACCACAATGAAGCTAGATAACATACCTCTATACGTCCCACTTATGTTCCAGGCAGAAAATGGCCCAAGTTGGTTGTCATCTTTGCGTATAGGAAGCCACTGAAGGTAGAAATAAAGGAAAATTAAAAGGAGAAACTTAAGTCGCATACTAGTATGTTATATCATAAAGATTATATAAATAGCGCAATTCTCATGACCAGCTAAGCTAACATTTCCTTTGGGCCACTATTATTATCTTATCAACCCTCTAAATGTTTTCTATTACACTTGAGCAGACAGCAATATGCCTCCCCATAGTTGAACTCTAGAATTTTGAATACAAAAATATATACAATTACAAACCAAGTAGCCAATTATAGATACTACCAGATTACTTTGTTGAAGAGCAGAAACAAACAGCACAATAAAGGAAAGAAAATAGTAATCAGAAGAATCGTATCTGAATTTGAACTAACCTCATCGCCCCAAGAACGAGCCCTTTCCCTTAGAGGCCTCAATCCGGATACAGGTAGGCAGAAGCCAAAACCCACCAAGAAACGAAGAAGAAACCGCAAAAACAATCTGAATCTATTGGTCTTTAATGAAGAAAGTCCACGACTTTCCGCCATAAATCTGTCGAGTTACAGAAGATGATCACGAATTGAATAGAAGAAGAGGTCGCATGGAATAGAGGAGGGGGGGGTTATGGGAAATAGGTAAAAGAGGGGCAGAAAAAAATTGCTTGTAATGGAATCAATCAAAAAACAACAACCCCCACCAAGGAAGATGATGGGCAGATGGTCCGAAAGTGAGAGCTCAACGGACAATTAGCATATCGGAGGAGGAGGCGAAGAAGGGATCAATACAAATACAAATACAAATACAATAGAATTGAAACAACTTCACCACCAGAAGCTGTTTACCCGAATAATCAATCCACGGAACAAAAATATTTAATTCTTTTTGTTTTGTCTCTCGCTCTAAAGAAAGAAAGAAAGAGCTGCTAGCTGTCTTGCTAGCACTGTGATTTGGGTGTTCTTCTCACCGGCTACGCCAAAGTCAGACAGAGAGAGAGAGAGAGACTGTGTTAATGGACGTAATAGATACGCGCTAGGGGGGGCTGGAAAGAAGGAAGGAAGGATCGCTCTTTTTTTCTTTTTTCTAAGGCCGATTTCTTCCCGTACAGTATATCAATGAAAGAAATATCAAATGTAACCAAATCAGTATAATAAATTTATCTTTTTTTAATTGATATTTGCGTCTATAATTTTCATTAAAATGTTTTTTTAATGTTAAATTTTTTTTTTTTATTGAAATCAAGAGAGTGGAACCAATAAAAATTTTAAACAGATTGTAGAAAATAAAAAATATAAATTACAACAAAGTTAAACTTTATAAGAAAGATACATTATATTCTAATATGGTTTGTGTTACAAGTATTTCAAGATTATTCTGAGACTCCGATTTATTTTGTGTTTGGCCTGTTGGAAAAAGTATTATATTCGTAATAGAATTAAATGATTTATGAATGTTTTGAATTCGAAGTGCCTTTTATATATATAATAGTGAGGAGATTTTGAGTCATTTGTTTGGGTGTACGTTTTCTTTGGATTTGTGGGGGAAGATTTGCTAAGTTATGGGGAGAAAAAGTGGCAATTATAAAAGTTAATGATAATCTTCAATAACATTTTCTAAAGTGAGATATGATATTGACAAAGTATGAAAGAGCATTACTTTTGATTGTAACTCTCTTAAGGTAAATATTTGGTTTGTCTTAATACTCAATTAATATAATAGGGTTAATTGTTGCAAAATTCTTTAATCTTGGAAGTCTCTTTTAATTTAATTGTACTAGTAAATCAATCAATATTATTAATACTTTAGGTTGGTTGCATCTTCTTCTTGTCCACTTTATCGTTTAAGTCACACTCCTATTTTTAGTATCTTCTTATTCAGGACGACAAATTTATTAATGCTAATATATCCGTGTTTAATCGGCATTTATTAAATAAAATAAAAGTTAGGTATCATATTTATTTATTTATTTAACTAGGGAATCTGGTACCACCCTATAGGTGATGTGGACATTGTAGGGAGTTTTTTTAGGCAGATAAAAATGTAAAATTAAAGTTCAATGTGTGTGTGCATAAAGTACAATTTAGATGAAGATTAATTAAATAATAAAAAGAATTGGCATATCATTAAAATAAAAATAAATGTCAATTGATTCGAGTCCTTTGAAATATGGAAAGTTCCAAGTCAAAAACAAGCGGCTATTAGGAAGGAAAGACATGGGAAAGATCATAATATATAATTATTAGGGTTTGTATGAGAACAAATTTGAGTTTGTATTAAATAGAATTTTGAGTTGTTTTTGTTTCTTTCAAGAGTGAGTATTGAATAGAATAGTCAAGCAATTTCCTCCTCCTCCTCCTATAATATGTTTGCTAAACTACTCCAAACAAACTGTATATTCATAAGCAGTAGTAGTGTGTAATTAATTAATTAATTAAGAATAATTTAGACGTTACCCAACTAATCCATCACCAAAAAGAGGGAGAGGGAGAGGGAAGGGGGTGGGGGGTCGGTCCCATTATTAAGTTTAGACGCGCAAATGCAACCATGCAACCGCGTACTAGGAGATTTCTCCCCAAATATCATGAAATTGTGAAGTTACTAAGTTAGTTTCCAAATTAAATTAAAAAGATTGATTATAAAAGAGGATAAAAGAAAGAAAGAAAGAAATTTCTACACACACAAGTAAAAGCACATTATTATTATTATTATTATTATTATTATCATCCTACACTAACTAGAGAGAAAAAGAGGAAGGAAGGAAGGAAGGAAAGATTGATTGATTATTCAATTTAATTCAACTCAAGCGTGAAGTGAGAGAAACCCTGCTCTTTACTCTTTTTCTATCTGAATCTCATCTCATCTTCTTTTCTTTTTTGTTGTTGTTGTTGTTATGGAAGAAGAAACCATCCACTACCCATCGCCATCGCCATCTAGCTCCTCCTCCTCCTCCCAGCTCCTAATCCTGCGTCTGATGAGCAAAAGACGAACATGGGTATGTCTATTCGTAACAGTGTACACAATCTTGCTCTCTTCCTCCTGGAACATCATCCGATCGCTTCTCTCTTGGTACGACGCCAATTCATCTCCACCTACTCCTCCGGATGCCCCTTTTTCTGGCTGGCCCGCGATTTATGCCTCCGTCGTTCTCGGGGTTGTCTTTGGACTTCTATCCATGGCGGCGGCGCTGGCCGTCGCTGTCCCCGCCACGATGGTCACTTGGATCACCGTTTTGGTCTTACTTACTTTCTGTGGCAAGCCTAAACGCCAGTTGGTGGTCGATGGCAAGAAATTGACGGCTGAGATTACTGGGTTTGCTTTCAAGATCTTGATTAAGGAAGGGAATGTCGTCGCCGCTATTTGTGCCGTTTTGGGCTATTTTGCTCTCTTTAGACGCGGTGGTGGTGGTGGTGCTGGAAGAGATGAAAATATTATTGGTGCTTCCTCCTCCTCCTAGCTAACAACCACTTTCATTTCAATTTTTAGTTTCGTTTGATTTTGACATCAACCAGAAGATAGATGAAGAAGAAGAAGAAGAAGCTTAAAGAAAGAGATTTGGGGGAAACTTATAATAATAAATTTAATATAATAGTCTCTTTCTCTATACAGCCTACTACGTACACTACACAAGGATAAGAAGAGACTTGAACTCTTCCATTTATTTTCTTTTTCTTTTTCTTTTTTTGGGTTTTTTTAGGAAGACTTTTTATTTTTTTATCTTATAGGAATGAAGGAAGACTTATGAATTTTCTTTTTTATACATCCTTGTTATGAAGATCTATCTATCTATCTGGTAATATATGACATGTTGTTCTCTTCTTCTTTTCTTTTTTTTTTATGTCAATTTCTCTATTTTCTTAATCCATTTATATATATTTATCGAAAAATATATATATATATATATATATATATATATATATAAACATTACTCCTGTTAAATATTTTAAATAATAACAATATTCTTAAATGTGTAAATTTCAATAAGCCCATATTTTTCTTTTAGAACTTTCGAGACATTTTCTTGAGAATTTGATGATCCATTTAAAAATACTAATAAAAAAATTGAGTCTTCACCTATAAAGTAATATTTTTATTCTTAAAAAATGATTGAGATGCACCTAACTCACTGACTCCCCATTTGGTTTGTTTGCATCATTAATATTTTGGATTAAATTATGTATTAGATAAAGTGATTCGTTCCTTTATCTTTTATCAACAAGAGGGAATTACTTGTGTCCCAATACAACCTATATGTCTTTTACTACCAAAACAACTAATTTAATATTTACATTATAACAGTAACATTCAAACAGTTAGCTATACAAAAAGAGACTATATTGGAAAATAAAATGAAGGTTTTATTTGAACAAATTAATTTGAATAAAAAAAAATCAATTTGAACATCTGATATGAGTTTAAGGATCATATGAGTATTAATTTGAAGGGGGAAAAACAGTCGGTCATGTTTGTTGTGTGAAGTTGAAGAACGGTTGGGGGGCAGCTAGCTGATGAAACAAGACCGACCCAGTTGAGCGGCTGAAAGTTGATTTGATTTGATTTGAGCATATTCTAATAATTCTACTACGAGTCCTCCCCAAATCTCTTTACCATCCTCTTTGGGGAGGACAAACTATCAACTTCAGGTCTGTACATATCCCATCTTTGCTTCATTTGTACACACGCTTTCGTTCGGGAACTTCCTTCTTTTAACATCTTCTTCTCCTTCCTCCCTTCTTCCTCGTCGTACATAAATTTTGGATTGTACGTTCTTGAGGACCCCAGTTAATCGATTTCTGGGTAAAACCCCCTCCAATATTTAGCCAGATCTAGGTTTCTTAGATTTTGAAATGTTTCTCAAAATGTTGGAAGGAAATAGGAGGATGATATACCCAGTTATTGGATTTGCATCATGTATTGCGCTACTTTTCCTATCATTTGGGGACATATGGGTGAATAATGTTGATAAAAGAGAATTAGAAAGTTTGAGCTTTGTGAAAAGAAATGGAACTCACTTTACGGTGGATGATAAGATCTTTTATGTAAGTGGCTGGAACTCTTACTGGTTGATGGACCAAGCCGTAGAAGAATCATCCAGACCTAGAGTAAATGAGGTGCTTCAAATTGGTGCAAAGATGGGCTTATCTGTATGCAGAACTTGGGCTTTCAACGATGGTACCTACAATGCTCTCCAAATCTCCCATGGTCAATTCGATGAACGTGTCTTCAAGGTAGATACCAATAACAATAACAAACAAATTCAATAATGATTCATTGATTCTATGCGAGTCAATATTGGCAGGCTTTGGATCATGTCATTGCCGAGGCTAGAAGGCAAAGAATCAGGCTGTTACTTTCATTAGTGAATAATTTGCAAGCATTCGGAGGAAAGGCACAGTATGTCAAGTGGGCATATGAAGAAGGTGTCAGTATGAACTCCACAAACGACTCTTTCTTTTTTAACCCTTCTATCCGTCATTATTTCAAGAACTACATCAAGGTAACCTTTTTTCAATTAGTTTGATTAGTGGCATAAGGTTATAAACTAATCTTGTGTTGTTGGTAGTAGGCTGTGTTGACAAGGAGGAACACAATTACAGGGATAGAGTACAGAAACGACCCTACGATATTTGCATGGGAGTTGATGAACGAGCCTCGTTGCATGTCTGACCCTTCTGGAGAAACTCTTCAGGACTGGATAGAAGAGATGTCTATCTTTGTTAAATCAATTGACAAGAACCATTTGCTTACAGTAGGGCTTGAAGGATTCTATGGTTCTAAAAGTCCCAAAGGGTTGACAATGAATCCAGGGCCATGGGCTGGTGAGCTTGGATCTGATTTCATCAGAAATTCAAATATCTCAACCATTGATTTCACCACTGTACACATCTACCCTGACCAGTGGTAATTAAGCATTTTCTATTCTTCTCATCTATTGATATAATAATAACAATTAAGTGAAGAAGAGGAAACAACATATATATATTTTTTTTGGCAGGTTTAACTTTAAGCTTGAAATTGAAGAAAAAATGGAGTTCGTCTCCAAATGGATGGATTCACACATCGAAGATGGAGATAAAGAACTAAACAAACCTGTGGTGTTCACTGAATTTGGACTTTCAAACCTTAGTAAAGGTTTTAGGGAATCTGATAGAGAGAGGCTGTACAAGACAGTTCTAGACATTGTGTATAAATCCGCACTGGGAAACAAATCCGGAGCCGGAGCTTTTGCCTGGCAATTCTTGGTTCGTGGGATGGAAAAGTATAACGATGATTTTGGTTTTGTACCTGCAGAGACTTCACACACTTATCAGTTGATGAGTAATCATTCATGTAAATTGGCGTTGATACAAGGAAGCCCAACTTCTCGTAGAGTTTGTTTGACGATGCTGTAAGTCTATAACTAAAGGAACACAGCAGAGATTGATTATTTATGAGTGTGAATAATAGAGAGATAAGAAAGTGGTATAAAGCTGATTATTGGCAAGATTCTTTCAGCCTGGGATTGGATTGGATTGAATTGAATTGCCAATTGTTCATGTTTATGCATCTACCCTTTGCTCTATCCTAATTGATTATAGAAAAGCCTTCTTCCTGTAAATTTACAACTTTCACAATACATAGATAAAGACATTACTTTAAAATCCATCCTCAAAAAACATGTATATGATGATGATGCATTCAGTTCAGTTCAATTCATATATCCAAACAAAATATTGAGAAGGAATGAATAGATTTAAAAACAAACAAGATAAACTCAACATAAAAAGTTTGGAGATAAAGAATGAATCATCACAAATTGGTAGTATTAGCAATCAGTTTCTACTTGTTGTATATGATCGATCCTATTGATTTCAGACATGTAATGAGCAAGCAAACAAACAAACAGTTTAGAACTCCTAAGTATAATTAAATTAGCCTAACTGCAGCACCGATATGAGAGGCGGTTGTTCTATCTATGCATCATCGCCAACCTTGGAGAGCATATCCTTTTTCTACTTGCAGGACTTGAAGGGGAACTTCTTGAAACCCTACCCGGTTTCAGCCGCTCCTGCGCCTCAGCTCCTTGGACATTCTCTCTTTCTGATGATATCTTGTTTAGATCTCTTTCAGAATTCAGATCTAAATTACGTATCATCTCAGAAGTGTCTTCAGATGCAATCCGATCAAATTCATCACCAAGCTTCCTTACTAGCATCTTTTTCTTGACAAGCATGGCGTCTCTGTTTTGTTCACAGTCCATCTCAGCATCTTCCTCGACCACAGACGTGAAAAAGCGGCGACGCTTGATGGCAATCGAAAGAGGAGGCGGCGCAGGGCTCGTGCTATTATTATTAAGCTTGTCTGGATTGCCAAGGAATCTTCCAGCGATTGGCGAAGATGAATCGGCGGGTGGAGACATCGCCGCCTCGTCGCTCGAAGCTAAGAACGGCGATCGACCAGTGGTGATCCCATTCCCAAGACTTAAACGGGTCAAACACCGGCGGAGGCGGGTCGACTCATCTCGTTCATCATCGTTGCCTTTTTCCGGAGAAATAGGTATCACCATTGTTGATTTATGAAGAACAAATATTTAACACTCCCCCCTAAATATATATATATATATATTTATTTATTTTTTTATTTTTAATTTTATTTTTTAAAGCTGATTCAGTCTGTGTTTATCTTCAAGCTTTGTTTTCGCGCCGAGATTCCAGTTGTGCGCGAAAATCAGTTACCTTTATTTTCGTGTCTTAGGTCTTGTTTGGCCTTAAATGATAATTCACCCCTCTAAAAATAATCACATTTATTAAATTTAAATAAATTTATTTTCCTAAAAATGCCTTGAATTATGATTTTCCATAAGTTATTTTATACTATTAGTAAATTTATTTCTCATATGCAACTTATTATTTTAATTAATTTTTTTACCAAAAATATATAATAAATTGTGATTTCTTGTATAATATTTCAATATACAATTAATTGATAATTTTGTTAATTAATAATTTCTAATCATGGACTTTATCAATATAGAAAAAAATATTAATGGGAATAGAAAAATCGAATTCAAAATTCTTATAATAGTAGATTAATGATGATATTAGTATTAAAAAATTGACAACTAATAAATTGGGAAGATTGGTGTATTTTTTTTTTTTAAAGAATGTTAATGTTATATTTATTATTAAAATTGAGTAAAGTATTTATTTATATTTGCTTATATTATTTTATTTTAGTTGGTAACAAATAAAATAATTATGATTTTTTTTATAATTTATTTATTTAAGATTAAACTAAAACTTATCCATAAATCCCTAGCTCGGGTTAAACAAACACAAAGACTATCCTCTCTTTTTTTTTCCTTCATATACTATTTTTTATAATACTAACATTAAATAAAAGAACTCTTTAAGCCAATCAATTATTATTAATTTATGAAAAAATACAATTATTTATTAAAAAAAAGTGTAAGATAAAGAGAAAAAATAAAATACAACAATTTTAAATGTCAATAAAATGAAAATTATCAATAATCATGTACATAAATATTCCTAATGAAAACAAAGCAATTTTCGGAGAGATTACCCATAACTTTTGCCTTTAAGATTTTTTTTATTTATTTATTTTAATAACACTATCAATTTTTATTATTTTTATAAAATTTAGATATGTATTAAATTATTTGTTTAGCAAATTATTTGTTTAGCTGGACTTCCCAGTATAATAAAAAAAAAAACACTCTCACCATTAAATATTTTAAAATATATACAAAATTTATAAATATACGTAATTAGTTTAAAAACAAATCTACTTTATTTATACAAATTAAGGTTTTATGATATCTAGTTAGAATGATTTAAAATTTAATATATGAAATGAGGGTACAATCAAAATGGTTTAATAGAGAGTTTACATGAAATCGGTTGCTAGGTGTAAACTCGTAAAATCTAAAATTTATTTAAAATTTTAAGAGTTTAATTTGAAAAAATATTAGTTATATATTATTATTATTATTATATATATAATTAATTATTTTATACCTAACCAATTTAAAAAATTAATATATTTAAATATAAAATTAATAAATAAATAACATTATAAAAAATTATATTTACAAATTTAATTATATTAATTAATTAATTTGAATAAATTATATATTTTTTAATTTATAATTTATTTTAACATAAAATTGTGTATAAAATCGTAAAATATAAATTATTTATAAAATCTAAAATTTTATTATAGTAAATTTAAAATAGTAAGAATTTATTTATTTAATAATTAATTTAAAATTAAATAGTAAAATTTAAAATCCTAAAATCATAAGATTTTAAGTAATTCGAGATTTTAAAGATTTAGGGTAAATATGGAAAAAAAAGTTGTTATAAGAAACCAATGCTGGAGAGTTAAATTATTGTTTTTTATTTATCTATCTAACAAAATTTAAGGTTAAATAATAAAATATTTTTGACATATATTATATTCTCATTGTTTTGGGGGTTTAGAACAGGTCCAGATTAAAGTTCCCTGAAAATAGACGTAGCCAATAATAATAATAATAATAATAATAATAATAATAATAATAATAATAATAATAATAATAATAATCGTTAGGCAGTTGAAAACCGATCGATCTCTATTATTCTCTATGCATGCATCATGCGTGTGACATTAGTTTAACAAATCAAATCAAATATAATCTTGAGGGTTTCGATGTATGGAGCAAATGATCATGAGTTTGATCAGTCCACATTAAGAATGCAGTTCGACGGCGGATCAGCGGTAGATCATCGTGTGTACGATGAAGAAGAAGACAGAGAAGAAGATGCTGATGAGGAGGAGGAGATAGGACAAGATGATGCATGGGCAGTGATAAGCGCCTACTTCGAGGAGAAAGGTTTAGCCAGGCAGCAGTTAGACTCCTTCGACGAGTTCATTCAAAACACCATGCAGGAAATCGTCGACGAGTCCTCCGTCATCGAGATCAGACCCGAGTCCCAGCACAATCCTGGTTCCGGCCGCCAATCCGATTTCCTCGAGGTACGTACGTACGTACGTCATTTATATATTACAACTTCATCATATTCATGCCTGCCTACTGCCTAGCCTAGCTAATTCTAATTCTAATAATCTGTTTGTTTGTTTGTTGGTTGGTTCAGACAATTTACAGAATCACCTTCGGTCAAATATACCTAAGTAAACCGATGATGACGGAGTCTGATGGAGAAACAGCATCTTTATTTCCAAAGGCTGCAAGATTGAGGAACTTGACTTACTCATCCCCACTATACGTAGATGTGAAGAAACAAGTTATAAGGAAAGGACACGACTGTGAAGAAGTGACCGAATCCCAGGAGTTTCATAAAGTCTTTATTGGCAAGGTACTCGTACCACCGGAATAATGAATAAACTGCATGTCACCATTCTTCTAATTAATGTGATTAACGAGCTAGCTAGGTTGTTGCATATATAATTACATATGCATGCAGGTTCCTATAATGTTGAGGAGCAGCTATTGTAGTTTGTATCAGACATCAGAAAAGGATTTAACTGAGCTTGGAGAATGTCCATATGATCAAGGTGGATATTTCATTATAAACGGAAGTGAAAAAGTTTTGATTGCTCAGGAAAAGATGAGTACCAATCATGTCTATGTTTTCAAGAAGAGGCAACCAAACAAATATGCCTATGTGGCTGAGGTCCGGTCCATGGCCGAATCCCAAAACCGACCACCTAGTGCAATGTTTGTCAGGATGCTTTCTAGAGTTAGTGGGAAAGGGGTAAGTATATTATCATGTAATTAATTAATTAACTTAATAAGCTAGAATTGATTGCATGATGATGATGATGATGATGATGATGATGATAATGTTGCTGCAGGGATCATCAGGGCAATATATCCGTGCAACCCTTCCATACATTAGAACTGAGATTCCAATTGTAATTGTTTTCCGTGCTTTGGGATTTGTAGCGGATAAGGATATACTCGAACACATTTGTTATGATTTCACTGATACTCAAATGATGGAGCTTCTTCGACCATCCTTGGAGGAGGCTTTTGTCATCCAAAATCAACAGGTATTTAATTCACTTTCTTTTTTTGGAACACTTTATTAACTATATTGCTGCAGGTTGCACTAGATTACATTGGAAAAAGAGGATCCACTGTAGGTGTCACTAGAGAAAAGAGGATTAGGTATGTGCAATCTGGAATAATAATCCTTGAATTTCACTTGGAATTTCAATTCTTCTCGATCGATTGAATCTCAGGTATGCCAAGGAAATCCTTCAAACAGAAACACTTCCACATGTGGGTACTGGGGAGTTCTGCGAGACCAAGAAAGCCTATTATTTCGGGTATTTGCTTGGTCCTATATATATTTCTTAACTCAAGAATTGTATCATCTAAAAATTGCATTGCTTCTAATCATTCTTAATTGACCTGCAGGTATATTATCCATCGCCTTTTAGTTTGTGTCATTGGCAGAAGGCAAGAAGATGACAGGGATCACTACGCTAACAAAAGGCTAGACCTTGCTGGTCCTTTACTGGGAGGCTTGTTTAGAATGGTCTTTATTTCTTTATTTTGTTTTTTACCTGTAATCTTAGTTAGGTTATTAACCATTAATTTTAATGATGCATGCAGCTATTCAGGAATTTAACTAGGGACGTGAGATCCTATATGCAGAAGGTCTCTCTCATTTCCACTCCCTATTTTAATTATCATTTTCTTCCCCTCTAGAATGTGACTTATAATTTAACGTGCATGAATCAGAGTGTTGACAATGGCAAGGATGTTAACTTGCAATTTGCCATTAAAGCTAAAACAATTACCAGTGGCCTCAAGTATTCTCTTGCTACTGGAAACTGGGGTCAAGCTAATTCAGCCGGTTCTAGAGCAGGAGTTTCACAGGTATGCATATCTTTCTAATGATTTGATTTGATTTAATATGATGATAAAATTAACAAACTCAACAATTAATAGGTATTGAACCGTCTAACATATGCTTCAACTCTCTCTCATTTACGAAGGCTAAACTCCCCTATAGGACGTGAAGGTAAAACCATTCTCGCTCACTCATTTGTATGTCATCTTTTTATGCATCATCGATCTCTAAGCCAAAAGTTCTATGTAATTATACACAGGCAAACTAGCAAAGCCACGGCAGTTGCACAATTCACTTTGGGGAATGATGTGTCCTGCTGAAACGCCGGAAGGACAAGTAATGACTCTTTAAAATGACCTACATAATGTTCCTAGTGATGGAGTACTAAAGTATGTGTGTTTCTTAAGGCCTGTGGTCTGGTAAAGAACCTGGCTTTGATGGTCTATATAACAGTTGGATCAGCAGCCAATCCTATTTTAGAGTTTTTAGAGGAATGGAGCACAGAGAATTTTGAGGTGATCTTACTACACATTTGAGTTTCTAGTTTTGGTCATTTATATTGTTCTAACTGAAAAATATTTGTGTAGGAAATATCTCCTGCAGTTATTCCACAAGCCACAAAAATCTTTGTGAATGGCTGCTGGGTTGGCATCCATCGTAACCCAGCATTATTAGTTAAGACATTGAGGCAGTTGAGGAGACAAGTATGTTCTTCTACTATGTATGAATAGAATTGTTAAGATTTTGGTCAAAAACATAACCATTTGTTTGTCTGTTGACTGCGTAGGTGGACGTGAATACTGAAGTTGGAGTCATTAGAGATATTAGTGGTAAAGAACTCCGTCTTTATACAGATTTTGGCCGCTGCAGTAGACCATTGTTTATAGTAGAGAATCAGAAGCTGCTAATAAAAAAGAAGGATATCCTAGCTCTACAACAACGGGTACATACAATTCAATTCAATTCATCATATTAATATTAATATTAATTTTAACTGCCTCACCATATATAGTCCCGCTCTTCTTCTGAAAGGAATCCCCTGAGGAATTTGGTTGGCATGATCTTGTAGCAAAAGGGTTTATGGAGTATGTGGACACGGAGGAAGAGGAAACTACAATGATTTCCATGACAATAAATGTAAATAACTAAGGAGTCCTATATAATAATAATATCTGATTATTATGTGAAGGAGAACTAGTTGATCTTGTTGTCCAATTTTCAGGATCTTGTATCAGCTAGGCTCAGTCCAAGTGAAGCTTATACCGAATCATATACACACTGTGAGGTCCATCCATCCTTAATATTGGGTGTCTGTGCTTCTATTATCCCATTTCCCGACCACAACCAGGTTATCATCTATCTTTAAAACGCATATTAACTCTTAGCCAATAAAATCCAACCTGGTGTATTGATTGATAAAATTGCAGTCTCCACGTAATACCTACCAATCAGCAATGGGAAAGCAAGCTATGGGAATATATGTCACCAATTACCAAGTTCGAATGGTAGATTGCTGTTGATTGATGCCAAGCAGAATTGTGTTGTTTTATTTTTCAACTGAGTATTGTTTAATTTCCTGCTGTATGTATGTATGTAGGATACGCTAGCCTATGTTCTCTACTATCCTCAAAAGCCTTTAGTTACCACTAGGGCAATGGAGCATTTGCATTTCAGGCAGCTTCCAGCTGGAATAGTAAGTAATCATTTGTATTCAAGACTTCTTTCTACTGATAGTTTCCTTATTGTTAACATGTATGAAATTCCAGAATGCAATTGTTGCCATAGCCTGCTATTCTGGATACAACCAAGAAGATTCTGTAATCATGAATCAATCCTCAATAGACAGAGGATTCTTCCGGTCTCTCTTCTTCCGTTCATACAGGTAAGGAAAGAGGAGGAGTCGAGCAATAAGAATTTGTAAATATGAATAATTAGTTGATTTGAATTGGTTTTGGTTTGGTTTGGTAGGGATGAGGAGAAAAAGATGGGAACACTTGTAAAAGAGGATTTTGGATGTCCCAACAGAGACAACACAATGGTTAGTAGTTAGAACTTGTTTTGTTTCTTCTTGTCAGCCAAAATCGTCTTCATTATTATTATTATTATTATGATGATGATAGTAAGAATGGCATCATAACAGGGAATGCGGCACGGATCATATGATAAACTGGATGATGATGGATTTGCACCACCTGTAAGTGAGTTACTTTTCAATTTAGTTGTTGGTGTATGTATGTATGTATATAAAGAATAAAATTTGGTGTATTGTCAAAAATTCAAAGGGCACAAGAGTTTCTGGGGATGATGTTATCATCGGAAAGACTACACCGCTGCCTCAGGAGGAAGCTCAGGGATTGGCTGCCAAGTGCACCCGTCGTGACCATAGCACTTCCTTACGTCACAGCGAAAGCGGAATTGTTGATCAGGTTCTGTTGACTACAAATGCCGATGGATTACGATTTGTAAAGGTAAGGATGAGATCCATTAGAATACCTCAAATAGGCGACAAATTCAGTAGCAGGCATGGACAGAAAGGAACAATAGGAATGACGTACACACAGGAAGACATGCCATGGACAATTGAAGGCATCAATCCAGATATCATCGTGAACCCACACGCCATTCCCTCTCGCATGACCATCGGACAGCTGATCGAGTGCATCATGGGAAAAGTCGCGGCTCACGTGGGCAAAGAAGGAGACGCCACTCCTTTCACCGACGTGACGGTGGACAACATCAGCAAAGCCCTTCACAAATGCGGTTACCAAATGCGAGGATTCGAGACAATGTACAACGGGCACACAGGGCGCATACTGACCGCCATGATATTCATTGGTCCTACGTACTACCAGAGGCTGAAACACATGGTAGACGACAAGATCCATTCTCGCGGTCGAGGTCCGGTCCAAATCCTGACGAGGCAGCCCGCGGAGGGAAGGTCTCGTGACGGCGGACTAAGATTTGGGGAGATGGAGCGCGACTGCATGATAGCACATGGAGCCGCACACTTCCTCAAGGAGAGATTGTTCGATCAGAGTGATGCTTATAGAGTCCACGTCTGCCAGCAATGCGGGATGATCGCGATTGCCATTCTCAAGAAGAGTTCTTTCGAGTGTCGAGGGTGCAAGAACAAAACCGACATTGTCCAGGTAAGTCAACCGCCGTATATATCTTTTTGTTGGTTGGTTGGTTGGCTGGCTATAACTTTACTAATGTGGTCGTCGGTCGGTCGGTCGGACTTTTGGCAGGTATTCATACCATATGCTTGCAAGCTTCTGATTCAAGAGCTGATGGCAATGGCAATAGTACCCAGATTGTTGACTGACGGTACTAAACTACTCCTTCAAGGTCAAGGGAAGAAGAAATAATAGAGACACAACATTACTCTAGAATTGGATTCCATCAAGGTATTGCTATAATAACAATACTCTAGAATTTGCATTTTTATTCATAAAAAAACATCAATTAAGCTTTGCATCAATTTGCATTTTTCACTCCTCCCAACCAAAAACAAAAACAAAACACAAAGCAGAACATTTATTAAAGTCTCGAGACAAGTTCCACTCAGTTGGAGTTGTTGAATTCTTCTAGCAACATCTCTACATCAAACAGAGTCTTCTGAAGCATCTGCCTGAAGTTTTCTAGCTGGTTTTTCGCTAAATCAGATTGATTGAAGCTGCAGTTGGGTTCAGAAAGCTGCACATACATTACCAACATAATAAGAAACAAAAAAGGGTAAAATCTCTGAACTAGACACACTAAAAGGCAATATATATGGACATGCACTAACAGATGTTGAATCAGCAATAACTTCTTCACCGATTCCATTCACCTCACTTACACTTGATGTAATAACCTCCTCCACACTTGGTATCAAATTTGGCAAGAGAGACAGCTCTTCCACCTTCACAGCAACAACCTCTGAAATGATTTCCTTTTCACCTGACTTAACCACCACATCTGTCAAACACGAATTTCATTAAACTTTTATACAAATAACAGCAAATAAGTCATTTCAGATTCGTAGAAGCATTAAACCTTTTTTGCCGCCATTCTCAACTTCATTATCTAACTTAACCATAACTGTAAACAAAAATAAAAATATATATTTGGCTTGACAAATAAGAAAACTTATTGTTTGACGACCAAGGAAATCGTATCAGTTATTTACCAATTGATGTTTCCTCCTCCTTAGTTGAGGAGGCAGTCAATGAATTAATCAATTCATTAGGAAAAGGAGGAATCTGTTTTGGCTCAACAACCACCTCCGAACACACAAGTTTGTCTTTATCTGCTAAAAATTTATAATATAGAGACCAATATATATATATATATATATATATATGTAAAAGAGAAAATGTAAAGAGACATGAGAAATAAATATTAAAGAAATTGCCAAATATGAAATAGTAATTACCTTGATGAGTGTCGACATTCCCATGATGATCAGACAAGGGAGATTCCTTGTCATTCTTCTTCTTCTTGTCATTCCTCCTCTTCTTGGATCCTGAAGGCATGCTTAAACTTTAATTGGTAGATGAAAGCTGATGATTATGGTCTGCTATATATATATAATAGCTGGTAATTAATTAGTAAAAGTCCTCTCAACTCCTCCTCCATCTCATCTGTTTCTAATTAAGTAATTAGTGGGGAGATGAATGGAATTGGAATTTGAAAGGAACACTACTCTGCTAATCTCTTTAATGAATGAATGAAGTAATTACTACTTGCAAGAATGTGAAACGATCACAATACCCTTACTAATTAGTTAATTGAAAATTGCAAGCCATATATATATAAATATATATATGAATAAAATCTGTTTTCATTTGTTATATTAATATTCATTTGACTTTTCTTCCAGCTGATCATCTCATGTCGTCCATCATGTACATTGTCTTTCACTTTGACTTTCATGAGCATCAATCAATACATATAGAAAGTTCACTCAACTTTCATTTTATATAAAAATTGTCTTCTTTCTTTGGTCTTTTCCAGTTTGGGATGAAACGTCCCTTTCATTCCAATAGAATGGTCTATATAGAATCGTACAGATCATGACTAAAGCCCAATTTTACAGCCCTTCCTATATATATATATATCTAACCAATTACCAACAACCATTTATATATATATATTATATATATATGGGCCATAAGAAATTAGAAGGAATATGTTTCATTTAATATATATAAGTGCAATTTTAATTCATAAACTGATCTGCAAACAATATATTAATTAGATTTTTATAATATATATATATATATATAGTTTGATTCCAATAAGAAATTATTGTCAAGATATGATATGAGTATAAAAGTGTGATTGTTGTGAATATGAACAAAAACAAATAGAATAACACTAATTTGATATATAAATATTGTGGCAACTCGTAACTCAGCGACAAGTACACGTCCTCATGGTCATGTATTCGAGTTTTTAGATAGTTTAAAAACAATAATAATAATAATAGTAATAATAAAATACTGTAGTTAAGGAAACATTATTCATGTTTTTCCTATATAGATATAGAGACTGAATTTGGAGGATATTTTGATTTTGCATAATTTACAACAAAATTTAGTATTTTAAAATAAATAGTGACACATGTTGTGTTGATTTTTTAGTTAAAAAAGTAATCGATGATCATTAATTATGAAAAGTCAAATATTTTATTGTCTATAAAAAGAAGAAAAAAAGCTTAATTGTAAAGTGAATCAAACAGCTCATGATTTATTTTCCCTTTTAAAGAAAGAAAGAAGTCAGAAATGAAACAGTGGGAAATTCAGAAGCAAAATAATATAATTTATTTTATTTTTGGTTGGTATAAATTAAATAGTTAGCACATATATATATATATATATATATGATATGATGATTGTTCCCATCTTTTACAGACAGTGCTTTATATTGTTGGACAGCAGATACACTTACTTATCATCATGTAGCTTAGGCCTAGTTTGATTCTTAGCTAGGGTTTGGAGTTAATGGTTAACATTACAAATAACCAAACCAGATCAGCATTCTTCAAGATGCAATCTAACACAAAGTTAAATGCTGGAGTGGCTCCACTACTAACTAATTGAACACGTACTCGTACTATCAATAAATAAATAATATCCATATATATACTCATTTGAAATTCACGAAGATCATTTTCAAATAAGTACACTTATAAATAAATAAAACTATAAGCCATAAAAGCTAGCATATATCTCATGTTCATCATCATTCTAATTTCTATCCCCCCACCCACCCACCCACCCAAAGTGGTTCTTCACACTTTTTATTCCACCAATAATATTATTCTTCACATAATAATTTGATTACTAAACAATATTTGTTTGTGTTACCTTTTAGGCTTCCTGCATTTATTTGTTTCAATTATTTAGTGCAACACAACATTTTCATTGTTTCAATATTTATATATATATATATATATGAACAATAAGTACTACTATTTAACTTCAAATGCCTAAAATAATTAATGGAGTCCCCTCTAGCATTCCATCAACACGTACCCATAATATGGGTGGTGATTCCTATAACTGTTAAGAAATTCTGGGATCAATGCTTGAGTTTGTGTTGTGTAAGGATCTCCGTTGGGTTGGGTGGGTTGCAATTACGGAATTAAGATATAAAATTTATTCCGACCACAATGATAATAGTATCAAGCAAAAATGATCTAGGCCACTTAATTACAAAATGTTTTGGGTCATCGGGGGCTACAATAGCCTGTGAGTCCATTCGGTGGATAATAACTAGTTAGATCATTTTGACTCGAACTAAACACCAAAAGAACGTATATTATTGACCTTTTAGAGCAAACACATATTGTTGACTCACTATCTTTCTTGCTTCTCTTTTGTTATTCCCCAACCAAACTCACTTTTTTTTTTTTTTTTTTTTTTTTTTTTTTTTTTTCCACAAATAATTTATTGGGTTGTTTATAATACATATTATGACTTATGAGACCTTTAAGCTCTATTGTATTTGAATGCCTCTTGCTTTCTCTTTGGCTATTTGTGCTCATTTCTCCTTGATATATTTTTTTATTATTATCAAGGAGTTTGATATGCGTGTATCTGGAATTATTTTAAAAGGAGATTAGCCCAATTTTGTTTTCAATGCTTTCTATGAGAATCGGAATTCAAATTTTCTTTCTAGATATACTGTAAAATAAGAAACTATTTTGTTTTTTTGCCACAAAATGATAAATTAAATAAAAATGGTCCCTGATTTTGTAGTACTTCTCCAAGAGGGCTTTTTTTTTAAAATAAATAAATAAATAAATAAATAAATAATAAAGAAAAAAGAATTACATTTTACGATGTGATATTGGGTCTACACATGCAACTATTTCCCATTGACCATATATATATATATATATATATTATATTATATTTAATATAATTTTCTGGAATTTTGTCACAGCCAATTGTTTTTCATCTTAACTTTTCTGGTCCTTCAACTTCTGCCGGCCATTTTCAACCACAAAAGAAAATATATATTCTAATTAAAATCGATAAATAGGCTATATATATTAGCATGTATTTGATCCCGACAATATTATTCTTGAAAAGATTACATACAATTACAAGGTTAAGGAATAATTATTGAAATCGCTAAATCAAAAGCAGATGCATAACTAGACATGCTATAAGACGTACAATCTCTCGTCACTTAGTTTATTTCTTATT
Organism: Impatiens glandulifera; assembly: GCF_907164915.1. NCBI lineage: Eukaryota > Viridiplantae > Streptophyta > Magnoliopsida > Ericales > Balsaminaceae > Impatiens > Impatiens glandulifera. Next base: position 53,996,905 of record NC_061866.1, on the reverse strand, counting down.
TTATAATACATCCTGTTCGTAAAGGATTGAAATGTTTTAAGAGAAAAATAATACCTTTAACAAAATAAAAAGAAAAAAATATAATTTAGTTAGTTAAATAATATGTTAATATACAAATACAATGCCCTACAGATCAAACTTTGTTAATATTATTATTTTTTATTTTTTAGATTTTGGTACTTGGCAGACTACGGCTATTCCTTTAACTAGTTGTCTTTATACATGAGAGTCTATAACTCTATATACATCAATCTCTCCTTTTCAAAACTTTACCCACACATAAACTAAGAATTTGTATTTTTTAATTCTTTGTTTTCGACTAAATATATATATAAATAAATAAATAAAGGGAGTATTATTTTGCAGTTCAGATCTTCTGCTACCGATTGCCGTGTTCCCCTGTGGCGGACCAATCAGATTGCAGCATTATTATTTTAATAATAAATCAATCTGGGTAGAAGACGGAGGGAGGGAGAATCTGGAATCCGGGTTTCGGCCCGGGTTCACACCAGACGCCGTTAACGGCAGCGCCTGTTAACGCCAGGAAATTATATAATATCCATATGATAAACATATAAGATATCTTCGCTCAGGGCACCGTGTCAGAGGGAAGGGTGATATGCGATGGGAGCGAAGATTTACACGCCCGTTGCAATGACCCTCATGTAAACCCCCCATACCCACCCATGAGAAGACCGCCTACCGTTCATGAAAATACACTTACACATCTATGTAAAGACCAAAATGACAGGGATATTATATTTACGTTTATTAAATATTAATTTAATTATTGAAAATCGAATGCAGCGATATAATATTCGTTTCAATTAATTCAATCTTTTTTTTTTCATTTAATTTTTTTGGCCTTCAGACACTCAGGAGCGAAGATATATTCGGTTCAATTAATTTTAATTAAAACCTCATGTAAACCCCCCAACCCACCCATGAGAAGACCGCCTGCCTGCCATGGAAAAGCAATTACCCGTCTATGTGAATACCAAAATGACATGGATTTTATATTTCCGATTATTAATTATTAATTCAATTAATTGAAGATGACATGCATCAACCGAACAAATCTTCGCCTCAATT